>NC_136381.1:103834015-104094015 GCF_965140285.1 Lepidochelys kempii | reverse complement strand
GAGAAGAGGAGGACCCAGATGAGAGTTTAGCTGTCTGAACAGCGAGGGAAGGCTAGAACTTAGTGAAATGTTATGTGGGCAGAAGAGGGTATGGATGTGGAGTCTAGATTTGTCTCGATGGAATAGTGAGAAAGAGTAGGAGGAACTGGAGGAAACGATAGACTGGTGAAGATAAAAACGAGGAGAAATGGAACAACTGGACAGGAAGGAAGTGAGAAAAAAGGAAGGAAACACAATATGAAGCAGATAAGGGATGCGGTGAGAGTCATAGATGAAAGGCAGCATGACATAAATAGTACGCCAGCAGTTCTCAAACTTGAGCAACTCGAGGACCCCCATTTTGATTCAAAAATTTTTGAAGACCCCCCAAGCCACCCGCTCAACCTGAGACTCCACCCACACCCCACCTCTTCCTGCCCCCGCTCAACTCGTACCCCCTCCTCTTCCCTGCCTCTTCCATCCCCTCCCCCGAGCACACCCCAGCGCCACTCCTCCCTCCCTCCCAGTGCCTCCTGCATGCCGCTGAACAGCTGTTCCCTGGCATGCAGGAAGCACTGGGAAGGAGGGGGAGAAGTTGATCAGCGGGGCTGGCGGACCCCAGTTTGAGAAACGCTGTAGTACGCTATTAAAATACTGACAATTAAGCAGTAAATCAAAACACAATTAACAATTCCTTGAAGAGAAGGAAGCAAAAAGTTTCTCAACCTGTAAGCCTAATTTATACAAGAAATATATTGCAGTGATAAGATGACAAGACAGCCAATAATCTAAAAAGCGTAACTCTTAATTCTGTATTATAGGTAAGTATGCAAATAGAAATGCAGTCAAATGGTATCTTCAGAAAAGCTGATTTACTGGTACTCTGTTGTCCCTTCTCTAAGAGATACTATTTGACTGGATTTCTACTACTGGAAACTAAGGCTGAGTAAAGTTTCCACAAAACAACATATTCTCCAATTTATAAAAGGAACAAGAAACTAAGGCTATTTTGTATATCTCAGAGAATTATTTATACTCAGAAGAGATGATTGGAAAGGGAACAATTTAAGTAAAATTATGCAAGAACATCTAGCCTGGGTGAAATAGTTCAGGAAGGAAGAGCCACAAGTTATAACACATCCATCTTACAGGTCAAGTCCAAATTTTATTTGCCAGCTGGAACACTGGTTTCAAATTTAAAACAATCCCCGGTCTTACACACTGAACTGACCTACAAGCCAAAGGCAGGAGCCAGATTTGTTCTGAAAGTTACACATAACTTGACCATAAAAGCATGAACAAGATACTTGATTCTATCTGAATTAGGATCAGCAGTGTTGAACATTTACCCAAGCCAACATTATGTCTTTCTACCTCTACAAATGGAGTTATTTTGTTGGAGACTACAAGGTCCAAAATAAAAAAAAAATTAGAACCAACATCTCAGATCACTGTGAATCCTGATGTTTAGTGGGCTTCAAGAGCTTGATCATGGAAAGACACATTGGTTTCAACTAGGTAACGCTGGTTCTACATACAAAAACACACGAAGTTCTGCTTTTCTGTATCTAGTAGTTCACTTTTACTTCCACTGTGAAAGGAGAAAGGTAACCTGATGAATAACTGTGGCTGTTAAACTCCCATTAGTGTAAGTAAAAGATGACATGTAAACCTAAAAAGGGAGAGCATCTGTCACAGAAATTCCAGTATGACTCACCAAAGAGAAGACTACCTGGAGTATATTCATATTGACACAGATGTATTTGCCAAATACTAAACTCCAATGTAATACTTGGATTCCTAAGGTAATTGATATGCTTTGCAACAGAAATGACAACTCTGTACAAATGGTGAAAAATTGGAGAGGGTTCAGAGAAGCACCACAAGAATTATTCAAAATCTGGAGAACATGCATGACAGAGAATGACTTAATCAGTTTAATCTACTCAGCTCATTAAAAAGAAATTTAAGAGGTGACTTGATCATGATCCATAAATACTCTACCTACATGTGGGGAAAATGTCTGATGCTAGAGGGCCTTTTTAACTAGCAGCTATAGGTATAACGATGTATGAAAGTTCAGCTAGAAATTCAACTAGAAATAAGAAATGCTTAACTGACAGTTAAACTTAAGAGTAGGAATTTAGTCAGTGTGATATCTTTAGACAAAAACTCACTTTTAAAGTCAGCCCTTAATTTTTTTTAATAAAAATCATGATCACAACTCTAACATTCAAATGATATTCATCTGAATATGAATAATTTACACAATTTATTTATTCTCTTAAAAACTGAAGAAATATTTGACATCAATAATATAAAATAAATACAAAAATAAATAAAACACAAGACAAAATTTACAAGTGGAAAACATATTTAGTAATAATCATGTTCTTGCCCAGATGTTCAGATTATGGCTATTTCACTTCATTGTTTGCAATTCAGGAACGTATCAATGGGTCACTAATGATTAGTATATGGTACTAATGGTTCAAGGTCCAGGTTTGATTTCCAGTTCTGGGCATGAATTTCCATGTAACTAAAGACAATCTGTTAATGAATTTTAACATACAAGCACAGCAGCAGTGTTTTGGAAATACAGTACAACCTCAGAGTTATGAACACTAGAGTTATGAACTGACCGATCAACCATATACATCATTGAGACCGAAAGTATGCAATCAGGCAGCAGCAGAGACAGAGACACACACACACACACACAAAGCAAATACAGTACAGTACTGTGTTACACTTAAACTACAAAAAAATAAAGGGAAAGTTTAAAAAAGATTTGACAAGGTAAGGAAACTGTTTCTGTGCTTGTTTCAGTTAAATTAAGATGGTTAAAAGCAGTGTTTTTTTCTGCATAGTAAAGTTTCAAAGCTGTATTAAGTCCATGTTCAGTTGTAAACTTTTGAAAGAACCACCATAAAATTTTGTTCAGAGTTACGAACAACCTCCATTCCTGAGGTGCTCGTAACTCTGAAGCTCTACTGTATGAAGCACAAAATATGTACAACCACATGTCACAAGACCTGATCCCAAAGGTGCATTAAACACAACTTATGTTGTATATTTTTGGCACAAGTCCAAAACAGAACATTTTCATTTAACTTTTGGGAATTTTGAAGATCATGGCTTATCTGGAGGCAAACAATACATACACACTTTTTTTTTATGAAATACATACTCATATACACTTAGTCATCCAACTCTAGGGAGACTAACACAACCAAATGCCTGGTATATGAATAGATTTAGGTCTATATTAAAATATTGTTTTCTAACAAAGTATTACTTGAGATTAGAAATGCATCAATATGATTTTATGAAACAAATATAAAACCTGACAATACAGTCTGTTGTTCATAGCTATATAAAAAAAGCACATTGAAGTAAACTGAATTTGGTCATCAGATTAATTTTATACAATGAAATACTGCAAGTATTTCTTTAGTTTACTCTCAAAGTAAAAGTATGACAATGATAAGCAAATGGCTGTATAATGACTGGAATTTAAATGAACTCGTTCTAAAAAGACTATGTTAAGCACCTACAATACTTTGTAGCATATACTGTCTTCCTCATCTTCCTGTCACTTCCACAATAGCTCTCAAGGCAGACAAATTCTTATTATACTATTTCATTTATAAGCTCACTTTTTATTGATTCTCTAGATTACTATTCTAAAAATTGTTACATGGATTTCTCCACTGGTAAGCTTGTCTCTTTAGTTAAAACTGGTTTGGTTCTAAAAATCTGGGAACACATCTTTACTTGTCAAACGTTTAAATGTGCAGCTACAAAATTTTGATCACTGTTTGAAAGACCCGGACAGATTTTACTTTCACTACAATATAAATTTAACTAAAAATGTATTTTTCCCCTTATTTCAAATACTGGTGAGAATATGTGGACTCTTGAGAGTGATCTACAACAACTTTGCTATTTTACTTCTAGATTTTGTTTTTGTTTGGCTATGCCAAAAGAAGGACAGGAGACATTTGACACGGGTTTAATCAGATGTCTGGGACTACCCGGCAGATAACAGTGTACAGTGCAGGTAATCCCATGTTATTTCATAATTACCCGGGGGGGGGTTTTTCCATCCATGTCCCTCCAGCTAATCCATTGCCGGGACCTTACCATACACCCCAGCCTCGTAGGAGGGCTAAGATGGGCTATAAGAATGGGGGGTTGGCTCCCTGCCGTAGCAATCATAGGAGTCCCCAACTGCAGCAGCAGAAATAAAACCAGTGCTGCTTTTAAGACTCTTTTGAAGCCCATTAGACAATAGTAAGCAATTATGACAGTTGTAGTTGGATATGTCTACACTCCAGCTGGAACGGTGCTTCCCAGTGCAGTTAGACTGATATGCTCAAACTAGCACTCTAAAAATAGAAGTGAAACTACATGGGTGGTGGCTTGGGGTAGCCAGTAGGGTACATTATCAGGGGGTTAAGTGGGCTTGTACTTGGGTGGCTAGCCTGAGCCACTGCTCTGCTGCCATGGCCACAATGCTATTTTTAGCACACTAACTCAAGCAGTGCTAGTGCATGTCTGTTTACCTGCACCAGGAAGCATCCTCCTAGCTACAGTGCAGATATACCCTAAGAGGGGTTTCCCCCTGAGCAAGTTTTCCTTCCTCCACCTGAGCTGACTAGCAGGATATATGACTTGATTAATCTTCTGTTGAGGAGCAGACGAGCAGTGTTGATACAAAAACAGTACTTTTGCACATACAAATAATCACAGTTTGCCAGGGCAGTGAAGGGCTGGCTCTCACAATGGCAATTCTAAAGGGGAGGCAGGCAAGTCTCAAATGATAGAACTGCTTTGCACCGAGAGTGTCTCCAATATGTTGGACCACAAAATAGGAGGCAGGAGCAGGTGAACTGTTTAAATGTTGGTGATGCTGGGCAGAGGGGAGTTAAATGCAGGAGGTGCTAAGTGAATCTGCCCCTAAGCACTGTACTTCATTCCTCCTACAGAATTTCCATAAAATAAAATAAAATAAAAGGGAAACTAATTGTTCAGGAGAAAAGAATCTTTTTAGAAACACTATCACAGAGGAAACATTTCTGCATGTGAAGAGAAGGGTTTGGTCAATTCAGCAAATATGCAGCAAAAGGAGCTTCCAGAAAAAAGAACTCGGCCTCTATTCCACTGGATTGATTAGAAATACTCATGAGTGATAACTTCTTTCCAAAGTAGTGGATCCACTCCAAATTAAATGGGGGAAATCCAAGAGCTACCTCTCGACAAAAATATGAAATGTAAAACAAAAGTAACATTTATAATTAACATTAACATTTCTAAGTCTACAACTGGTGAATATAACTTCCTGAAAAGAAAAACACATTTGAGACAGAAGCAGCACTGAGTCACCCCCACCCTGAAACCCAGCTTTAATACCAGTTTAACCATTAGGAGGAATGTTGAAGATTACTACTATTTAAATTGATGTTGAATGGGTACACAGAAGGTTTATGCTTCTGATATTCAGTCATATTAAAACAGGATGGAAGCTTTTTTTATATAAAGTACATTTTAAATTCACTGTTTTGAACATTGGCTACCAGTGATAGCAGTATAAAAAACTATTTATGTGCTCATTTTAGGCACACTAGGAAGATTCACTGATGTGTGTGTCTGCCAATGATGCTCTCATTTTAACAAAAATTACTCACATTTCTAAAGGAAGAGACTGAAGATAATTATGATGTATCCTGCTGCATATTCTGAATATACAGTGTATAACTTTTTATTTTAATGTTTAAGCCTCATTACACAAATTCTATTCCACAGACTCTCTTTTGCCTTTCCAATTCTCAGTTTACCTTTTTACCATTATTACTGCATTCTGCTCCTTTTGATGTCCACAAAAGCAGGGTAGGGCCCCCACCAGAAACAGTTTTACCTTCACATCAGAAGAGCCAACCTAAGAATACATAGCTTACCATGCATCTCAGCCTTATAAAAACAATCATGTGTTTTAAAACGGTTTTTTCCCCCCACACCACAGATAGGTAAGAATGACAAAATCACATAATGTCAGGCAAAATAAATAAATAACCTTAGTTTGTTAATTTCCCTCTTGGTTAATTAACATCTATAAGTGACCTTTAGCATTGACAGGTCCAACTTTATCCAGAAAGCCAAGGTTTAAGAAATATCTATCCAAATAGAATTGATTACTGATTAAAACATTGTGAAGAGCACAATTCAATCTGATTTTTAGGCTGGAATTGCATTCCATAGCAAGCTGATTTGACTGCCAATGAGACAGAATGAACAGTCACTGCAGTATAATAATGTTGATGTTACCATATCTACATTTATCCAAAGAATGAAACAAATATATCATTTTAGACTGAAATTAAACCTCGCAAGAAATCATTTTTCTTTATATTGTTTGGAATTAAAAACGTATTAAATTGATCCATTAAGAAAATTCTCTTCTCTGTCTTGTGTGTCTTTCAGACCGTGTCTGCATCCTTAGGCAATGAAACAATTTTTATAATTGTAATAAAACAACAAAATGTTGACTTTAAGTTAAGAAAATTGTTGCTTGAATGACTAAATACTTCAGTGAAACAAAATAATTCCTTCTCTAAGCTGTAACAAAGGAACAGCATGCTTGAATAGGTATATATACGTTACATAATAACGTTACATATATATTTGTTAAACCTTTTTTACACTTTTATTTGAATTTCACTTTTTTCCTAGTCATTGTTTATAAAATCAAGATTGACTAATCTGATAGTAACATCTAGAAATTCAGTGTATCTATAGTTATTATTACCATATTTCTGTTATACATTACTGCATATGCCGGTCCATCAACAATATTGTACTGTAGAAAGAAATAAGACTCAAGTATCTGTTCAATTTTTCAACGAAGTACAACAGTAAGATAATGAAAATGCTTCCCCCCCTTCTTGCTCATCGCACTCCACCTGCTAAATCAAGCAAAAAAGTAGCATAAAATATACACAATGCAGAAACAGAAGTTTGCAAAACTGATGCAATATGTTCACATGTCAAGAAAAAGAAAATATATATTTCAAGGGCACTTGTTTCATACCATGTAAATTTCAACTCATGGATTTCAACAACTTCCTCCCACAGGTCTAGAAGAGAGCAGCACCATGGGAGTATAGACAGTATATCAATACACTTAAATCAATTTAAAATACCATCTCTTACATAAAATAATACCAACAAATAAATACAGGTAAGATTTTTAGGAATTTGACACTCAAATATGGTTCATAACATTTTGAAAGAATAACCCAAAGTTTGTACAACTGCAAAGGCCATCCTGTAGCAAAGACCGCAGCATCCACACTGAGCTTAAATTTAGCTAATTAGGTGGGTAATAAATTCTATAATCTAATACATGTACTTCATGTGTCTTTAGAAAGTACATTGTGATATAGAAAAGGATTTAGTAGGAATTCTAATTTGTTATAGAAACATCAACTTTATATCTATTGCCCAATTTCTGGAAAATCTTCATCTCATAAAAATGTGTTATAAATTATAATATATCTATTATGGTAATCTTAAGATTATAATCAGAGCATCATCAGAACAACATGTAGTAGGATATATGTTCAGTTTTTTAAACCATATTAGCCAACAGAAAACTGTATTCAACAAATGGCAACTTCAATAGTGTTTTACAATATCATCTAAGGTATTAAATGTAATATCAATATGATTAACTCATTTGGTAGGAAAGTGGATATAATGTAATTTCATGCTAACACCAAGTTGTTTATAATATTCACTATTACCCCCATTACAAATTATTACAGAAATGTGTATGCATTAGCCACGTATTTCAACAGCGCTGCAAGAAAAAATAGTGAACATGGTCGGACAAATTCTAACCTCACACACCATGCTACATATCAGAACAATCCACAGATATGCTTGGGTTTCCATCTGAGTTACTAATTTTTTAAAATACAATGTGGCGGTTCTTTGAATTGAAAATTAAGGATACAATGACATTTAATTAGACAAATGAATATTAAACAAACAGCATGTCCAAAAGCGTCGTTGAGAACGACTGCACAGTACCTTTAACGGGAGGAGGGAATTTTCCGGCTTGCTGGGGAGAAGGAATAAGCTCAGAAGTTACTGAAAAGGGGGAGTGGCTCAGCATGGTGATGCTGATTCATCTACAAGGACTGGAAAGGCTGAGGGAGGTCAAAAAGGGGGTAAAGCACAGTGGAAGAACGCTCTTTTCTCCAAACCAGGCATAGCAGCACCCATCCACCCTCCCCTTGAGGTGGCAAAATACCAGGTTTGGTCAGGACTTGCTGTGGGCATCATGCTAGCTGCTCCTTTCTAGGCGGGCTGGGAAGAACTTTTTCCCTCATCACCAGATTAGCCAAGGTGGAGTGTTTTTTTTCCCACTTCCTCACAGTGGGTTCAGGGAGGGCTTTGTTATGGTGAGTAGGGAGGTGATTTAGGTTATTATGTCACAACTCATTTTGTAAGTGTGAGGCAGATGTCCAGTGCAGGTACTCCATAGGGGACAGTATACAGTAACTGGAAAAATGACTTGGTAAAAGACTTAAAAAGGAAGTGTTTATTAAAGAAGCAGAAAGAGAGTGGGGCGTTCGGGGCTTCTATGACTGGTACAGCAGGGAGTCAACCCCCCCTTTCTTTTAGCCCACCTTAACCTTCATTTGAGGATGGGAGGGATGGTAAGGTCCCAGGAATGAGTTGGCTGGGGGACGCTGGATGGAAAAAGAGGGGAGCTGGCAGAAGCCCCTTGGGTAGCTATTGAATGATTATTGAGTTACCTGCACTGTACACTTTCATCTGCTGGGTAGTCCTAGATATCTAATAATAAAGTTGCAGCTTGATTAAAACCATATCAAGTGCTCCTGTCCTTCTTTCGGTATAGCTGGACAACTTCATGAGCGGTAGTATTTGAAAGGGATACTACAGTTATGACATTAAAGACCCCAAACAATTTAAAAAAATCTACATCTAAACATTGCTGAAATATTAAGAAGATATACACAAAAGTAAACCGTAATTAAACTGATGCCCGGTCATTAAGGGCTCATTTGTGACTTTGTTATGAGCTCCAAAGCAAGGAGCATTACAGATCAGAAGACAGACTGTGATTCTGACAGACTCCACCTACCTTCCAGGTTCCCCTGGACTCCTAACAGGAAGTACACTACACTAATATAGACTGTACTTTCGCTTGCATGACAATATAGGTAGGTGCCTTGTATCACTTGCACAGAGGAGGCGGCGGATGAAGCAGCCCCTGGTCTTCTCTCTGCACTGCTATCGGCAATCCAGGTAGCCAGCATCAGGAAGTACAGAAGTTCCTGATGATCATATGTGAGTATGCAAGTTTGGCCACAGTATGGCCCTACTCTAGAAGGAAGATGCACACTAAAGGCCCCAATCCCATGAAGATTTATGCTTCTATTTAAATTAAGTTGCCACAGAGTGTATGTTCTCCCTCGACAGAAACTGCTCAGACTCCCTTCTTTTAGTGTCCACGCTGTACAATTTATTCAAGTTCCCTCCACCAACACCTGTATAGTACAATACAACAATTTTAATACTTATGACCCTATTGCCTCCAGCCCCTGTTCATCCAGGCCCTGGGAGAAAAAAGGGATCACCCTTCCTTCAGTCTTGGCACAGCTAGCCCTGTCCAACCCCATCAACACTTCCTTCCTGCCATTTATCAAGCTAGTCAGCTGATGGGCTAATTAGCTCCTTATCTCACACATCTGCCCCATCTGATTGGCTAATTCCTTCTTATTTCCTCAATCAGATGTTGCCAAGGCCACAGTGATCAGTGTGCTGAGCCACATTTGAGGCTTCAGCATTCTGTCACATAAGTATTCAAATAAATCTTTGTAGAATTGGAGCTTTCACAAACTATTTGAAGTTTCGGTATTTTTAAATACAATACCAGTTGTTTTGTGCTCCACCCCCACAAATATGGTTTAACACAGCCGTCTAATGGCAAACTATTTCCTGCCATGCAGTGGGATCTCTGTTGAGTTTCCAAGACCATCCTCACTTGTTAAAGACAGGCAAGCACTGGAAGAAGCACATTCAGTTAATGGCAGAAAAGTGCCTCATAACTCTTGAGTAAATCTTGTGGGTAATATACATGGCAGCATTCACAGACTTTTGTTTGGGGGATGGTAAATATAGGATCTTTGAGTGGCAATGGAAAACTATAAAGAGAGCAAAGGAGAAATTAGGGAAATCCTACAAGAATCTTCACTCAGACCTCTGCAAAATTATATATAGAATTCTAATAGTAAATGTATTTTAAAGAACTGTTGGGACAGTTGCTGCAGTCACATATTATATATATTTAACGTATTAAACCTCACTGTTTTGACTTAGCAGAATACCAGCTGATAAGTACAGGTCATATAATTTCAAAGGATTATTAAATACCTTTGAAGCAGTTTTTATTTCTTCTCTACACAGATACACATTGACATATTTTACACACACAATTACCTATTGTAATTATACTCTACCGCACAAATATTCGGACAAACAATGGGTACAGTTTATTTAACATGAAATATCTTTCTTATCAATGCGAAATGAAATGCTTATTTAAAACACAATCTAAATTATCATTAAATTCACTAGTTTAGATATTCTTTACAATACTATGATACAGAAATATATCCCAGATGTTATAATTAGGATTGTTTTTTCAACATTTAATACTTTGCCTCTTTATTGCTGCCTGAAATTATAAGTCTATTCATGTGCACATTTCACATGAAGGAACACAACTTTTAATTGTTAGCAGCTGTAATATCGGAGTGTGCTGATTATGCAAGTGAAGGCGGTGCATGTATTGTCATAATCCTAAAAACCATACTGCAGCTCGTCTACGTGTCACTGAATTACTTTATTGTAGGTTTGTTGTTCTATTTAATCCTTTGTTGATCAGGCTTTGGAACAATGATTTTCATATTAACAACAGATACTCTAAAAATTTCTCTGGAGACTAATTCACGTGGATTTACTCCCATTATCCACTTCATCAGAGAGGTTTCTTTTATGAAACTTACACTCAGAAAATTTTAAACAAGTAGTTCTTTAATCGTAAAATGTTATACCTCTTCAGTGATAAAACTGCAAGGTAAAATAGGGTTACATATAAACATAATGTTGTGTCTATATTTTTAATCATTTTAAGCAATATAAACACTACATGTTTATTTAAAAATTTGGAACAACTTTTGACTACAAAAAGGTTCTCTCCAAATGTCTTAATTTGATATAAAATGTAACATGGAAAATACTTATGCACCAGATATGCACTGATTTCATTTTGAACTACTATTTAAAAATGCTGTTACTAAGATTCAAATAATAACTGGCATTTTAATCCACATAATGGCCCATATTACCTGTCTCTGTCAGTGAGACATTTAAAAGCATCTCTTTATTAGAAACACAAATCAATATACCCAAGGGATTGCAACAACAGCTTCAAGCAATTTATATTGTCATTGCATTCCTGATGTTTCTACTCTGAGTAACTTATTATTATGAATGGCGTGAAAATGGCAAACCTGTCACAATTAATTTTTTTAAACCTCTTGCACGAATTTTTTATTTTCTTGAAATAAGTATCTTCCTGGTAACTATAGGTTTAGGTTATAAGAAACAGTCTATAACTGAAGTTTTAGCTCATTATAATTGAGGGTTTTTACCTATTCCCATTAGAAAGATTATTGCTAAGATTAAGAGCTATTTGCATTGTTTTGAAATGAAAGAACCCTGTGCACACAGAAGCACTCAGACTTTAGGTTTCTTTCCATAGTTGAAGACACCAGCACCAATAATGAAATCATTGTTTGATCATTCTGGGTATTGGCCAGATCTTTGTTTATCTCACTTTGTTTTGAGAAGCAGCATGGCTTAGTGGTCTGAGAACCACCACTGGACTGGGAGCCAGGAAATCCTGAGGTAACTGTGTAGTCTTGGGTAAGCATTTAACTTGTCTGACTCAGTTTTCCTTTCTGTCTAAGCA
Source organism: Lepidochelys kempii (assembly GCF_965140285.1). Lineage (NCBI taxonomy): Eukaryota > Metazoa > Chordata > Testudines > Cheloniidae > Lepidochelys > Lepidochelys kempii. Next base: position 104,081,966 of record NC_136381.1, on the reverse strand, counting down.
AAGCTGTCTACACGGTGGGGGTAATGCACTCTACAGGGTGTGATATCTAAAGCACACTAAGACGTTACACATTAATTGGTCTGTGTAGACCCTGCTTGCGCACTTTAATGTAGAGCTATTAGAAAAAGTATTACATTAAAGCACACTAAGGAACCTTTAGTGTGCACCAGCAGGGTCTACACGAACCATTTAATGCACAACGTATTAGTGTTCTCATGAAATCACAATCCCTGTAGAGTACATTACCCCACCATGTAGACAAGATTCTACTAATTCACGAGACGGTTGTGCGAACTAATGTTTGTACATTTCACTGAAGGTGTAAATCTGTATTTAGATTCTAAATATGATTCTAGAAATTTTCTGCATCTGAGTCACATGTAATGAAAGGCTTGCCTGCTTTTAGTCTCCATACTTATTCTGAATGTGGATTTGTCTAAACCTGTTCCTGGCAGGATTACTATATCACAGCTAAGCACTAATGGGTTTTTTTTATATATCCTGTAGTAAATAATGTTTCAGTATCAGATTCTACTTTGTGGGACAATACTAGAGAATTCCAGGAGTAAATGTGAATCATATTTTGCATACTCATTAGCATGCCAATACCTATGATACATTTCCATTTGGAGTAGTGTAACAGAGTTCTTGAAATAAACTGAAAGATCTGGGTTGTCTTTGTATCAAGTGAAGCACGTTATATGTTTTTTAAAGGCAAATTAACAGAAAACAAAACTTTAAAGCTTTAGCTCACATCTGTCTGTCTGACAGTGTACTTCATATCTCCAAGATTTTACAGGCTGAAAGGCTCTGCTGTACTTTGATGAATAAATCAGATTTTGTAAGACAGAAAATACTGTAACATTATTCATTACAGCACGTATGGTACAAATGGCACTTCTAGAATGTGCTGTCCTATATTGAAGAACTGCTGCTTTAAACTTCTTTAGGAGCGTCTTCTTCTCTTCTACCTCCAACCCATGCCCATCAGTATCTTCAGAGGATTCTGACATCAACAGAACTGGTTTGGTTCTGTTCTGCAGAGAACAGGATTCTGGGGTCCCAAGAAGGGAACCGAACCTCCTCTATGCTATGAGGGTGTGTTCTCCATGTGGGTTCTCTGTCCTCAGCTCACAAAGGAATTGGGGGTGGAATGAGGTTAGCAGTGGGTGCAAGGATGCAGTGGGTATATGAAACTCCCTCGTTTAGTGGGTGTGCAGGAGTTCTGGGAGATACTGCCATTATAAGCTTGCAGCAATAATTGCTTTGCTACCATTTCCTACATTCTGCAGGTGGTGCTGGTGAGAAGGGGTGGGTAGGATTCATCCCAGAATATGTGGCAATGGACTGTAAATCAGCTGGCTATTCAGTCTATGCCTTGCATATAGGATTAGTTTTTTAATATTAAGTAACAATGATATATGCAGTCTGAAATAGTTATTTCTGGAATACTATCTTTTTTTTAACGCCTGGAATTTATAATTAAATAATGTACTATACAGTAACTTATTTAAACTAGCGAACAGGCATTCAGTGGTCCATATTCTTTTATCAAGTGAAGATTTATGCACATAATTTTAATTAGTGCTAATTGCGGTTAACCACATAAATCACCTTTTTAGTGATGGAATAGTAGACTTCATCTAACATACTGTTAATGGAAAGCAGCTACTAGAAACTTTCATTGCTTCTCTCTTGTTAGTTTTAAAGCAGTGGCAAATAGTTAAGGACCCATCAATAATTACCTTATACATCCCAGGTTTCAGGAATTATTATGGGGGAGCTAGCAATGGACATTATATTACAAAAAACACTCATTACATTTTGAGACATACATTTCTAATACCTCCAGATGTTTGCAGCAGGCCTTTGAAATTCAGCAGTGGGAAAGCTTTCAGGCTAAAAGTAGTGCCTTTTATTTGTTCTATGAAATTCCATTCAGGTTTAGCTGAGTTGTAAACTGCTGAAGATTTGATTTCCCTTCTCTTGGTTGCATGGTCAGAAATTTTTTTGGAAACATGCCAAAATAAGTGAACATGAACATTTAATTCATGGCTGGGCCCATGCCATCAGTGCCAAAGCAGCAGCAAAAGCACACATTGAACTGGGAACCCTGGGAACAAACAGCCTCTCAGAAAGGTTGAAGGAGAAGAAAGGGAAAACAGTTCAGTCACGCCTCCCCCATCAACTACTTTCCAGACACTGCACATGGTTCCTGTGACCCATTTCTTCCCAGAAATAACAATTTGCTCGTGTTTGCAACTAATGCAGTTAGTCCCATAGTTCAAGCTGTGTTGCACTACTGAAGATTCAAGGATTCAAATTTTACATGATGCCATGCATGATGGAAGAATTGTTACAGTTACACATAATATACTTTAAAAAAACTTTTTTCTTAAAAAACCCTAGAAAATACAAAAGCATATTTTTTTTTAAAAAAAAGCAATTTAAAATTTTGACTTCAGCACTCAGTTTTTGAAAATGCCAGAATCTGGTTGCTCATGCAACCTTAAACCCCAAACCATACAATTTGTCTAGTATATTTAAAAATATCCAAGGTTGTCTTTTTTGTTGATTAAATCTACCAGCACATGGGCAAATTCAGAACTTTAGCTTCTACTTCCTGGATAAGCTAGTGCTTTTAAGCCAAAAATACCTGTAAAATATGATTGCAATAAATAAACAAACTAGGTGAGTGTTAGAGACATTGTAAAAAGCACATCTGACACTCTAGGATGGACAACTTCACTTCTAGACTTTCAGCTTCTAGAGAAAGGTTGACCACTGATAACAATTTGTTCCATTAGGAGTAGCAATATCAGGCCATTTCTGATAACTTGCTATCCTCACAAGAAATGCTGGAAAACATCAGGTCTTCCTATGACTGCTTCAGTTAACGGAAGTCTCTATAAAAAGGAAAAGTTGTCTGGAAATCCTGTTGTTCTTAACCTTTTCAGCAACTGCAGAAATTACTAAGAAACTGAGCGTAGAATGAAATTGCAGGAAAAAAAGAATACAGTTGTTCAGGGCTTTCTAGCCACTTATGGATCTTTGGTTGGATGCACCAAAAACTCCTTTGCAGATTCCAGTAGTCCATCATTTTGGAAGAGATATTGTTCCTCAGTTCTAGAATATTAGAAAACTTATGCTGCTTTCTTTGAACCAAGAAAAAAAGGATACCTAAAGACAGGAAAGTCACCATATCCTGCAAGCTTTAGACACCTCTGTGGAGAGAGGAAGAAGGATGAGAACAAAGACAGTAAGGGAAGGAGATGATGACAGAGGTTCAGAAGTCTGGTCCTTGTGTTATTCCTTCATCTCCAAATGCAAAGTTCATCCCTTCAGGGCAAATATTTGATAGATTTTTCTCCAGGAAAGGAGATGTCCCTAGAAGATTAAGTCACCATAAAAGAGGAACAGAACTATAACATCTAACTGCTTGTGATATTCTCTTAATGAAAACTTCCTTCCTTAGTGAGTCAGAATGAGATGGCACTTAATCTCATGCTCAAAGTACCACACATATATGGAGGAAACATTTCTTGTCTCTATACCAGAATCCCAAATAGCAAGAGAAGGGCAACATTGAAAATGTAATCTTGAACCAGGATATACAATTGCTGAAAAATAGGGATATTTAGGAACTACCACTGACGAAAGGCCTCTTTTGACCAAACAACCTGTGGAGAGGAACTCAAGCTGTCTGTGACTAGAAGCTTCTATCTAGAAGCTATCAAGCGTAAAGGCTGTCAGAACAAAGAGCTGAATTCCAAAGAGCTGAAGGTGGGGATGTTCAAGTTGGCTCTGAGAAAATGGACATATTAGCTCATTGTGGATGTCTTACTATTGCAGCAAACACACTTTTTGAAACCTGGATATCTGATGTATGCCATTACAAGACCTATAAACCATTTAGATGATCACTGTTGACAGAAAATGCTAGAATTATAACTACAAAGAATTATCACCACAATAAGCAGTTAAACATTTATATTTTTCTATCAACAAAAACTAGCAAAGAATAAGATAGGAAAAGTATTATGAACAGTTGGTGCCATGAATTCTACAGCTGCAAAAAGAACACAGATTAGTCAGCTGGTCTGGGCCTTTATGACCAATTTGAAATATGCAGTTCTAGAGTCAGATTCTGTGATTCCCACCAGCGGTGCTTGAATTTTTTTTTTTTTTTTTTTTGGCAATGGGGTGCTAAAAACCAGTGAACAAAACTGTAAACTCTATAGATAATAGAAGCTATATATTCAGTTGGTATTATTAGTTAAGCCAGTGGGTGCTGCCGCAAGACCATTACTCCTAGATACAGCACCTTGATACCTCCCCCGACAATGGCTTTACTTCTTTCCATGTTACCATGATTCAAGGCACAGCAGACCTCATGCATGAGGAAAAGCAAAGTTCTTAACCTGAATTTCTATGGTAGATGTAGCTTTTCTTAATTCACAGCATCTGTGAATTATCTAATTTTTAGTCTTTCTGCATAGTATGTTGTATTTTGACTGAGAACAGTTTTAAACAAAATCTGAACATGTCTATGGAGTCTAGCTTGCTTCTAAATATTTCCTTAATAGCGCTCACAAGATGATTAACAAAGAGAGTATGAATTTCATTCTGAAAAGGATGGACAAGAAAAATGTATCTTACCTTAACTAATCCTAAACTACTTTTTTTTATCAGACTAAATTAGGAACTCAGGCAAAAATGGAGCGGGTAAGGTTCTATAACCACAGCAGCTGGTGGGAGGTGTGAAAAGGAGAACTCAATATTGATGCAAAAATAATAGTAGAGTTAGTATAACTCATTTTTGTTAACATTAACATTACAAACTTGCTTTCTCTTTACTGAATGTTAACAAGATAGCTATAGGTAAGATATAGCCAGGATACTTGTAAATATAACAATACATAGTATATTTAGCTAGTTATGTTACAAAATATTAACGCTAATCAAAGACATTCCAGGGGGTTTCTATTTCTGTCTCCCAAGGACAAGCAACTGTATGTCTATGTCCTTAGGCATAAACCCATGTAAAATATTCATGTTTTAGGAAGAGACCTAACTGTACAAAGGGTAGGTTCTGTTATCAGAACTATCAGCTAGGAGTAAAGTGGCACTATACAAACCCTTAACTTTTTAAAGAAAAATCCCTGCTTATGTCTTTAAAACTCCAAGAAAAACATGTGCAGTTGGAAATATTTTCAACCTTTTGTTTATTACTTAAATGTTAAAATGACCAATGCATTCGTGAAATGCATACTTGCAAATATGTTAACTAAATGTAAAAATTTGAATATAATTTCCTAATATCATTCCTATGTAAATGGTAAACTGCTATATGCACCATTCTTAAATCTAATGTCCTTACTAATTCTTAATACAAGAAGCCTTTTAAGTATAAAATATTTATCTTAATGGAAAAGTAAATTTATTACTGGCAGTTCTCAAGTAACTCTCTTTAGCTACCTCACATCTCTCCAAAATTTGTTATTAAAAAAAGCCTTCTCTAATATCTATTTAGGCTAAAGAAATTATAAAATTTATTTAATTAAAAAAACCTGTTTTGAGAACTAAAATATCATATACAAAGTGGTGTTTAGACTTTTTGAGAAACAAATTTTATTTCCTGTTTGATTCTAGTAAAATTGAAGAACATCTTAGAAAACTGTATGAATAAAAATAAAAGCTACACTTCAACTTTAAAAGGTTATTGGGATTCTCCCACCAGAACAACAAAAGCAATTGGAAATGTTACCAGTTCATTAGACAAAATATGCATGCATAAGGTGAAGAAGAACCTAAGGAAAACTGTGGGCCAACTGGGCCAACAAAAGAGTGACAGCAACTAACTTGGAAACTAAACCAGACTGAAAAAGGTGCATTTTCCTATAATTTCATGGAAACAGGAAGAAGAGTACAAAAAACTCTCAGTGAGCACGACCCCACAACTCACATACACCTACCCTGCTTAAAGAGCAAGCACTCAACAACTTATCCTGTCTATCTCTACAATCAAGCTATTATAAGCAGCTAAGAATTGAAAAGACTCAACAACCAACCAACCCCAGGAAAACCTTCTCCAAACTTCAACATGAATGTAGTGCCCATCTTTAAAAAAGGAAAGCAGGAGGATTTGGGGAACTACAGGCCAGCCAGCCTCACCTCAGTCCCTGGAAAAATCATGGAGTAGGTCCTTAAGGAATCAATTCTGAAGCACTTAGAGGAGAGAAAAGTGATCAGGAACAGTCAGCATGGATTCACCAAGGGCAAGTCATGCCTGACTAACCTAACTGCCTTCTATGATGAGATAACTGGCTCTGTGGATGAGGGGAAAGCGGTGGACGTGTTGGTCCTTAACTTTAGCAAAGCTTTTGATATGGTCTCCCACAGTATTCTTGCCAGCAAGTTAAAGAAGTATGGGCTGGATGAATGGACAATACAGTGGATAGAAAGCTACCTAGATCATCGGGCTCAACGGGTAGTGATCAATGGCTCCATGTCTAGTTGGCAGCCGGTATCAAGCGGAGTGCCCCAAGGGTTGGTCCTGGGGCTGGTTTTGTTCAATATCTTCATTAATGATCTGGAGGATGGTGTGGATTGCACCCTCAACAAGTTTGCAGATGACACTAAACTGGGAGGAGTGGTAGATATGCTGGAGGGTAGGGATAGGATACAGAGGGACCTAGACAAATTAGAGGATTGGGCCAAAAGAAATCTGATGAGGTTCAACAAGGACAAGTGCAGAGTCCTGCACTTAGGATAGAAGAATCCCATGCACTGCTACAGACTAGGGACCCAGAGGCTAGGCAGTAGTTCTGGAGAAAAGGAACTCGGGGTTACAGTGGACGAGAAGCTGGATACGAGTCAACAGTGTGCCCTTGTTGCAAGAAGACTAATGGCATTTTGGGCTGTATAAGTAGAAGCACTGCCAGCAGATCCAGGGATGTGATCATTCCCCTCTATTTGGCATTGGTGAGGCCTCATCTGCAGTACTGTGTCCAGTTTTGGGCTCCACACTACAAGAAGTATGTGGAAAAATTGGAAAGAGTCCAGCGGAGGGCAACAAAAATGATTAGGGGGCTGGAGCACATGACTCATAAGGAGAGGCTGAGGGAACTGGGATTATTTAGTCTGCAGAAGAGAAGAATGAGGGGGGATTTGATAGAGACTTTCAACTACCTGAAAGGGGGTTCCAAAGAGGATGGCTCTAGACTGTTCTCAGTGGTAGCAGATGACAGAACAAGGAGTAATGGTCTCAAGCTGCATTGGGGGAGATTTAGGCTGGATATTAGGAAAAACTTTTTCACTAGGAGGGTGGTGAAGCACTGGAATGGGCTACCTAGGGAGGTGGTGGAATCTCCTTCCTTAGAGATTTTTAAGGTCAGGCTTGACAAAGTCCTGGCTGGGATGATTTAGTTGGGAATTGGTCCTGCTTTGAGCAGGGGGTTGGACTAGATGACCTCCCGAAGTCCCTTCTGACCCTGATATTCTATGATTCTATGAATTGGTGAGAGAAAGTTAATTAAAACACTGCCAAGGAATTAGGTTTAAGAGTCTTGTTATGATTTTGTTGGAATAATAAATAAAATAACCTGGCATTCAACAATTTAAAAAATTACTCCATTCCACCTCACAGCAGACAAGAATTTATACCATCACACAGTAAATGTGCACTTGAAGACCACGCACATGCCCATGCACACAACACTCAACTCCTCTGCTTCCAAAGATGTCAAGTGATCTTATGAGGGAGAACCTTCTGTCATGCACAAAACAAAAACTTACCTAAGTGTAACTAACCAATCCCGTTCTAATGTTAGATTAGTTCTGCATTTTTCCTAGACTGCAGTGTACACAAACCTAATCCTGCAACTACTTCTATGTGGTGGACTTCTTTCCTCACACATAGCCCCACTGAATCAGTGTGCTGACGTGAAGTCAAGGGGGCTCTGTGCAAGCTCAAGGGTAGGTGCACAGAGGAATTTGTAGAATCAGGGTCTAAAGCTATACTGCAGGCATACATTACTCTTGCTTTGTTTTCAGACCACTATAATTTCATTTTTAACTAGTCATTTTAAGATGTATTTCTGAAATGAGACAGAGCAATTTATAATATACATAATTAAGACACATCCAGTAGAAAGAACTCATCTGCTACACAAATAAATTTAACATTAAGCTAGTTTAAAAAACTCAGTTTGCTGCAATACAGAATGGTATTTACTTATAAACTTAGTGAACTGATGTTTTATTTTCTAATTTAGTACTTCAGAAAGAAAAAAAATATAAAAAAAGTTAGTAAAATGTGTTTAACAAGCAGTCATTCTAGTTATGTCAGCCTACCTTGTTCTTTGGATTGGATGTGTTCATTACACTTCGAGTCTCTTTTCCACTATATATGACAACACCAATTACTGTTCCTGGGAAAAAGAAAAAGGGTTGATTATGAATGTTTTACCAAATGGGTAGATGAAGAGTAAAATAATAGAATTAAAAACCTACAAGTAGTTACAATCCTATAAACAAGCCACTTTTATAAGCAAAAACATTATATAAGCACAAGTCTTTCTACATGTATAATATCATCACACACTTTTTCATTTTAGCCATTATAACAAAAGCTTCCTAGCATTAAAAAGCTAACAATTTTTGATGGACTATATGACAAGCTTTGTCTAAATTTACCTTATTATGTTTATGTAAATCACAGCAGATGATGAACTGGTAAATGCCATTCCATTGACATCACAGAGCATGGTAACAGCATTTCATGAACATCCACAAAAGTGATTATACTCTTTCACTTATGTCAGTGAAAGTAATAACACACTCTAAATCTTTAATTGTTAAAAATACATTTGATCTTAAAACCTTTTTAAACAAAACATTAAAAAACGGAGCACACACTATGTTATATAGACCCACTGATAGCCCCTCACAGTGAATTCTGAGTTCATTCAACATTCCTGAATATCTTGCTTACAGTGCTGCTGTAGCCATGTTGGTCCCAGGGTATTATAGAGACAAAGTTGGTGAGTTAGTATTACCTTGTCTCTAATATTACTGAATATGTGCAGTTCAGTACCTAAAATCAGTGCAAGCTCTGCTGTCACTTACAAACTGGTAAAGATTAGCTCTCACATTTATTTATATCACCAGAACACCACAAGTAAATTACTGTCTTATATTTTTAAGAGGCAAAAACCTATATAGGAGTTCTTTGAGTTCCTCTTACCTTCCATCAGTCAGTTTTTACTTAGAACATGACAGAAAATCAGGTTTCAGCATTGCTGAACATGTTGGTTAGCTATTAAGGAAAATTTAAAAACATTATCACCACACTTTTATCACTATTTCTGGTAGAATATTGAACACTTGTCTTTCATTTTCCTGAGCATTGCAATTTTTTGTGACCGTAAAATATTAAATTAATTGCATTTCAATGATATTTGATTTGTCCCTCTTTTTTTTTTTAAATGCCTTGCCTGCTGTGGAGGCTTACCCTATGGCTTATAAGAAAATTTAAGTGTGGGACCTACAAACCTTCATCTCACAGGTTAATGAAGGCAAGATATTTTTAATTTTTTATTTTGATATTTTTAAAATGACTTAATCAGGACCACAAGTAGGGACTGATGTGACTGTGCTTGCACCATGGAAGACAATGCACATTTGAAAGAATGTATTCATGTTAAAAGGTCAACGGTAAGGGTGGCTTGAATTAAATGAGTGGGAAAGCAGGAGGCAGCTGAAAATTAAAATGTGGGTAAAAATCTTGTATCCACATTCATTGCCAGTAATTATTAATGACCACCTAAAAATATTTACTCTTTTCTTTGAGTACAGAGGTCTATAAATTCAGCAGAATAAGGGATTAATCGTACTTTAATGCTACTACTTATTAGATAATCTGCATTTCTTATCACTATAGTATATCACGTCTCAAGCAACAGGTTATACATATTATTTTAAAACAAATGAAAATATATATCTAAAATCATCATCAAAAGCAATAAGCTTTTATTTTTTAAAATAGCAAAAGAAAAAAATTCACCAAATTTGTAGTTATGAGAAACTTCTCAAATGTATTTTTACTTTTCAAATAGCAGTTAAATTCTCGCTCTCTTATCCTTGAAGTAAAATCCTGAATCAGATCAATATTTCCTTCTTCTTTTACTAATTCATTATATCTACTTCATTCAAGAGATGAATGTGCCATTAATATTAGATGCACATGATGGCAGAACAAGGCCACTTATAAACTTAAACATACTCCAAACATTTCTAGAGTCATCACGGGAAGAAAAAGAATTGACAATAATTAATCTTACTAGACACAATCTGTCTGAGAAGCAAGGAAAAATAACCAGCAAGCAACTTACCAGTTTTAAATTAGGGTAGATATAGATCAGTATTACAGTAAACAGCTCAAAATGCAAAGGCCCAAAATTTTACATGATCCATGACTTCCAGGACTAATGCAGAAAGTGTTTTCTACACATTCTTTACAGGCTAGCATTAATAAATCATAAAATAAGAAATTGAAGCTAATATATAAATCATGTACAGAGTGAAAATGACATCTTATATATGTACAAGACAATCAATTTTTCAATAGCTTTCTCCATACAAAGGTATATTTATGTTACATTCATATACTGCATGGACACCTCTCATAACGCAGAATCCCAACACACTTTAGAAGCTCCAAAACAAAATACTCTCCTGTAATTCTTGGTCTTAATCATAGAAGTTAATCTTGGAAGTCCAACTTGGAAGTTAATCATAACAGAATCCCATTCCTGGGTATGTGCTCCCAGCAAATTACCATCTAAATCTGTATCAAAGGTCTAGCTAGTCTTGAAAGAGTGGATCTGTTCTGAAAGATGACTCTCAACATGGCATTGTAAGGATCAATGACTTCCATACCAAATGTTCTCAGTTTACAAGTACTGTTAAAACTCTTTTCTAAGTGGCAGCACTGCAAACCAAAATGTCATGTTAGATTATTTTCTTTTTACGTATCATTCCCAGTTACAAAGGTTCGGCAGGTCCAATTATGCCCTGAATTACACTTGTACAACCCCATAATGTTTAACCTATGCTCTCAGCAGGGTTGTAACCAGAACTTTCCTCTGGGTTTGCTTTCACATACAGCGCTAAGGCAGTATAGCTGTAGCTTCTCCATTCAGTATAGTTAATCCACCTCCCAGAGAGGCAGTAGTTATGTCGGTGGGAGAAGGTCTCCTGTCAACATAGCGCTGTCTACTCAGGGGATTAGGTAGGTAGGGATACTGTGTTGCTCAGGGGTGTGGATTTTTCACACCCCTGAATGATGTAGTTATCCTGATATAGGTCTGTGGCATAATCCTGGTCTCTGTCTCTTCCTCTTCTTACCCCTTTGTGTTTTTGAATTCAGCATCCTCTATTTTAGCAGTATCAGTCGAGCAGCTTTCAGAATGTTTCTACTGCTAATTAAGTCGCTAAGCTTATACAACTCTGAACACATAACGAAGGAAAGCTGTTAAGAAAGAAGGTGTGGTATTTACAGTCACTTTTCAAAGTAGAACAACACTTTATAAGCTATCTGCAAAGCTACAAACCTCCTTGTATTCTGTCTCGTCTTTCTAGTGTACAAGTTTTTCAAAGCAAAGGCTAGGCCTTCTTTTTTGTATCTTGACAGGCACTTTGCAATACTGCAAATAAGTTAGCAAACAACAGTGGTATCTTAGATACTAGTGTACAGTAACTGAGGAAAACTGAACTTTTAAGGTCAGCCACTGCATGTCAATATATCAGTGACCAAGAGTGCCTTTAACATGTTCTTGAAAGTGCAGCTCTGCTAAGGAATATAAATCAGAAAAACTATCAGACAGCATTTAAACCATAACAACTTGACTCTCTTGACAACTGTATGACCAGATGAAAGTGTAAAATTGACAAAAAAATTAAAAAGATAAAAAAATCAAAACTGTGCCAAATATCACTAAGATCATCAGAGCTTGTGTTATTCACTGTTCCGAAATCTTTGTTTGCTTGTCTGTTTTAAATTGCAAGTTTTCTGAGGAGGACTGTATCTATGTTTATGGAGTACCCAGCATAATGGAGCCCTGAATCCTTTGTTTGGGTCTTTGGGCACTATCATAACATAAATGTTTAGCAATAATAAAATGAAAGAAAAAGCTGGATGAACATTCTGAAGAACCTTACGCCTTAACACTCATGCTCACGAAAAAGGGTTAAGGTTTCCTGCAAGTTAGGTTCTTGGTACTGCCGTACTCAGTGCTTAATTTGTAAAGAAAGAGGTGCCAAGGCTCAAGCAACCTTTTTACATTCATAGCTGATGCAGCAAGCCCAGAGGTGCTGGGGCTATGAACTGTCAAGCCTAGAGGTGCCGGGGCTCAGCCCTGGCAAGCCCTGGCACAAATTAAGTACTGGCCGTATTCAAGAGCATTTTCAATAGGAGCAATTGGTGGATTTTCCCCAAGCCAAACTTCGTAGATCCTTTTAATAATGCTGAAGCCCCATATATCATGTGATTGGCAAGTACAAGGGAGGAAGGTCCTTTATATTTTAATATTGCTTTAGTATGATATTTTTATGTTTAAACTGACAAAAATTAGCAGGTGAAGTTCATAGGCAGAAGACTAGCATGCCAATGGTGCAAAACCCATCCATCAGCAGTCTAAAAACATTCCTAGAGGACTATGCCATTGCAATAAAGGAAGAGAGGAGAAACTCCTACTCTATGGTCATCCCAGCTTCATATTCATGACCAAAAAATCTGTATAGTGAACTAATAAATAAATCTGACTTGCAATATCAAAACATGGACCCAAGAACCAACCACTGACAAACAACTCATTTTACTTCACAGCAAATATCAACCAAATATAAGAGGGCTCTGCCCCAGTAGAAATCTCTAAAAGCGCACAGCCCATAATCTCCTGCCCCTTATGACAGAATTTGACCTCATGATACCCTCTGAAGATCTAGAAGCTCTTTAAAGTATTTTAGTCCCCACCTGCTAAACAGATTCTTGCCCCTCCTGGCTGGGAAAGGTTGGTGCAGAACAATTGTGCCCAGGCTAATATACGTTCTGAATGCCTCTTTTAGAGAAGAGATCACCCTAGAAAATAGTATAGTATGATCAATCATGAAAAAGCCAACACTTGATGTAGTACACTTCAACTATCACTTGTCTCTCTAATCATCCATTTCTAGGTGAAATCATTCAGAAATCATTCACCTTTCTAATGGGACCTGAAGTCCATCTGAAGGTCTCACAGGAGTCTACACTGTTCTCCCCCTTCATTAACTTCATGAGACCATTTGGAGAGGTGGTGAGAGATTCATTAACCTCAAGTCCAGTGGTATACAAACTATTTTAATGAGCTATTACATGTTTTTGTTAACAGTTCAGCTTAAGTAGACTTAGTTCTCAAGATTCTTCAGAACTCTTGGATGAATACTACACAGTCCTGGTGACTTGTTGCACCTTAATGTACTCATTTGTTCCAGCATTTCCTCAGTCTGACTGTACTTCAGCATTATTAGACCTGAAGTAGGTAGCTTCCAATATTTTCTTTGGTGAAAAATGATATCAAGAAATCATTTAACATCTTTGCAATGTCCTTATCCTCCTTAATAATTCCCTTTACTTCCTGGTCGTCTTTGATCTGATTATCTTATAGTATTCTTGCTTCTGACAAACTGAAAGAATTTCCTCATATCTGTTCTTGGCAATTTATTTGCTCTCCAAATTCTCTCTTTGCTATCCTAATTATTATCTTTCACTTTACTACTATAGTTTATGCTCCTTTTAATTGGGCTTTCTAGGGGTGGTTTTCCATTTTCTGAAAGATATCCGTTGTGTTTGAATAATTTCTTGAACATTGTCATTTAAAGCGTGTTTTCTCCTGGTCCTTTTTGTCTACAGATATTCATAACATCTGCAACTCTACTGTGATATGTTTAAGTATTTTAATATCCTAATTTTTTTACTTTAGGGACTTTTAGTAGCATCCTCAGTTTTTTCAAATGAGCTTTTCTAAAGTTTAGGATCACAGCTGTCTCTTGGTAAAATATCTCCTATAGGATCCTACGGGGACACACACTGAGGTATCAAGTAGAGTTAAGAATCTTGTAATTTGTTCTAACCATGAGCGTTCCCTGGACAGTCTACGTGTGATCCACATATGATTTACTGTTGTTTATTTAGATTTAAGTACACACACAAAGAATGGCTATCCTGAGCTCTACATGCCCCTGTCAAATTAAAAGCACACTATAAACATAGATACAGAACAAAAATAGAAGGATATTTCCCCCCATCCTCTCATACATACAAGATGGCAAACCCTATTACAAGTTAATCAGACCAGAATATCTACTCACTAAAATTTCACAAAAGAAATGCCATCCCTAGTCTCTTCAACCATCCTCAAAAATATTCCTGCACAGAACTATGGATAATCCATAGCTGGGAAAAGTGCAGCAGCCACTTGCTAAGTAATACAGATTGAGATAAGCACATATCACTGGTGTTGTACTCTGCACTGGCTCCCCAGTGAGAAGAGTTCAGTTTAGGGTCTCTGAATAGATATTCAAAGCCCCCCATGGGATTGTCCAAGCTATCCGAGAGATGGCCTTCTACCCTGGGCCTCCAATAATAGTTGCATTCCACTGGAATTAAACAACTGACAACCAATAGGGTTGGTGAAGTGAAGGAGACAAACTTGTAAGTGAAGGAGACAAACTTCCACAGGAGCTGGCACTAGACTGTGGAACATATTGCCTGTACAAATAAGAATGACCACTAACCTCCCGGCATTCAAAACTTAATGAGCAACTCATCTCTTCAACTTTGTTTCTCTCCTCAGTAGCTCACGGACATACCACACACTTTTTCTAAACAACCATTCAATTTACACAGACAAAAAAGAAGAAAAGACTAACCGATTTGTAACTTTCTTTTTAACACTCTGAAGGCACTCAGATATTGTAGCACTGGGGGTTAAGTACATAGACAGACATGCAGAGAAATAGGCTAGTCATTCAGGTGTCGGATCTGGTATGAAAGTCCTTTTCCAGTTGTGCAATTACACAGACTGCACCCCTATTTTTTATCTGTGATGACTTCGCAAGAGTGATACATGCCCTAGTGACCACAAAACTCCATTAGTGTAATTCCCTTTCATTAAGTCTCTCAGCCAGTCTTTCTCAATGATTACAGTTCTTTCAGAATACAGCACTATATTGGTTCACAGTTTCAGCTATCCTGATCATATTATACCTAGCCTGCTCTGTTTACTTAATAGCTCATACAATGGGCTTTTTATTACAATTTTTTCATTTTTAAATTGTTCTCTTTTTAAAAGGAAATGACAAGATATCTCAGTAAATACAATAATAAAACACAGTAAAAGATAAATGATTTTGAAAGTGAGTGATTAAATTTAAAATGGCCCAACTAGTTTTCAAAACCTTTAATTGTGAAGGCCCTGGTCACATTCACAATCTTCTTCTGCACTTATTCTTAAGACTTTGCATTCATTCCCATTTTCATGGGATCTCTACCCCTAAGGAAGCAGACTGAAAATTCAGTTAAGCTGTACATGATTTGGGATCTAGAGGCAAAATATCCAGTAGAAGCAAAAGTAATACAACACTAACAGAAAAAAAAATCCCTTCTAAAATCTCCACTCAGTATATTAAAGTAACCACACACTTGATATACGTGAGCACACATAAAAAGTACAAATCTATTTAAATATACATAGGATGCCATCAGAAATGGTTTACATTGACATATACACACACACACGGTATATATCTTGCGGATACATGCTGCTGATACTGGGCAGGGTCATTAGGAGGGTCAAGGTCAGGCCAGGAAAGAGTGTTTAGGGAATTATGTGGGGAATACCTCAGAAACCTTCAGCTCTGGTTGCTGCTGTCCTGATAATTTTTAGAGGAGAAAGACCACAAATCAATAGTGTGGAGGATCAGTAACAGAAGTCTAATGTATGTGTATAAGGGATTCGATGCACAGTAGATAAGGTGTGAATAATCCAGATTGTCTGTGCCCATCAAAATATTTTCATACGTAACATTAGAATAGTTTATTAAAAAGGTACATACATACAAAAAGCTGAAATAAAGCCTGAATGGCTATAATTGTATGGATTTTCACTGGGTAGACAAAAGGCACAATCCTGACACAAAGCCCCTCCCCCAATTGTTTTCCCTGCTTGAAACAATTGGGATGATACAACAGGTCAGTGAAAAGGTCACCAGTTTTTTTTTTTTTTCCAAATGGGCAAAACAATGTATTTTTCTCGAGCCTTGTTCTTGGAAATAGTGAAACTGTTTCAGCTGAAATTTTCCCCAAAAAATTCTGCCTGAAGCAGAAACCAAGTATGGAACATTTCAGCCCAAACAATTCAAGTTTGGTACCATCAGGAGCAACAGAAACAGGGTTTTATAATGGGAAGTGTCAGGCAACCTTAATAACAGGGCATGCTACCAGCCACACCTATAATTACAAAACCAGTTTTCTGTGTTCATTTTAGATACTCAACATCAAAAGAAATGAAGATGGTATGCTGGCATTCAAACAATGACAGACTGTCTTCTACCTACTTTCACTCTGAATCTCTATATTTTTAAAAGACTTAGGTTTCTCATAGTTTTTTTTAAATTTCAACATTCCTGAAAGGTAATACACACTAAACTTTTGGGGATAGGGGTGTGTGCTCACGTGTGCATGTACGGTGAAATAGTTTCTATCATTGTTTGGTCAGTGTAGGCACAACAAATGGGAGAGTGGAAAAACATTTTTTAAAGGAAAATTTGATTGTATAACCACAAAAAATGGTATGGGGACTCATGGCCCTCAAATGAATTATCCAAAATTACTTTAAACTTAAAAAAAAACTGACTAGATTTCATGTTTGCAGGGTTTTTAAAAACATATTAGTATCAGTACAACACAGTGTCTAGGTATTGTACGATTAAATAAAAACTCTTATGCAGAGAATGTTCTACATTTCTCTGATTATTAATTAATATACCATTTCATCTTATGGAGCATCCTTTACAATATATGCAAGTAAGGAACCTGAAATTTAGTGAGGATTGGAAACATCTGTTTTTATTCAGCGCTCAGTGTCCACTACCTTTAGTACTGCACTTTAACTGAATTTTCCTTCAGGGTGTAGTCTCAGAAATTTACAATAAGTTATAATACACACAAAATGTCATCACACACACACTTCAGTAAGAGACTACATTGAGCTAAAGGGAAAGAATTACACAGGAAGTTTCAATTAAAGAAAGTAACAGGTGAGCATTTAAGGTACTGTGCAAAGGACAGCACAAGTCAAACAACAAACCCACAGTACGGGATATTGTTAAAGATAAGAAAGAAAGACAATAAGTAAAGAGTTAGTAGCAGGAAGATGTATTTGGATATAAAGTTAGAAAGTGAGACTCGGGAACAATAGACACATCATGAAGAGTTTTGAAAGACATTAATAAGTTACTTTGTAAAATAGTATATATTGTCACTGAGGCGCTTAAGTACATCATAAACTTTGACAGCATGCATCATTGCTCACCTGAAGCAACAACAGTGCTTGCCCATAGTGTATTTTCTATGCTGAGGCTTTCATGAACAGTTGGATCGCTGTCTTCCTGTTAAAAACATGAACAATATGTAAATCAACAATTCCCTACCACCCAAGTTTATAACTAGAGATTTCAGGATGATGCCAGATCACACACGAATAAAAGCAAGAATAAAAGCTTGTCAAATAACTCTCCTGTACCCTCAGGCCAGCCATTCTACAATAGTATTCATTGTATATGGATTTTTATATGTATGTAAGAGAGGCCATCTTCCTTAAATAGTCAAGTGATATATTTCATAGATTTTATGGCCAGAAGGGACCAATAGATCATCTAGTCTGTACTCCTGTATATGACAGGTGATTACATTTCACCTAGATACCGCTATGATGATCCTAGCATGCTACAGAAGAAGGCAAAAAAACCCTGAAGGTCCCTGCCAAACTGACTTGAGAAAGTCCTTGTTGATCCCAAATCTGGCAGTTTGATCCTGTGCATAAAACACACCCTAGTCAGGCACCTAAGAAAGATTATTCTCTCTACCATCTCAGAACACTAGTGAACCCTGTCAGGTGCCTCATCTTTAGCTTCGGCAGATCTCTGATGTTTCAGAGGAAGCATCAGAATGCATCTAGGTAGTGAGGATGGAATATTCTTCCGAACCCCGGAGACAACTGACTGCAGCCCTGAAGCATGAGATTTTATCATAGTTACTGTCTTAATGCAGAGCTGCAAGTGTAATGAGCATGCTGAGGACAATGCAGGCAATCCTGTTTTCCCTGTAGCCCATGAAAAAAGGGGGATGAACAGGGGAATTAATAGATTCACAAATTTCAAGGCCAGATGGAACCACCATCCATCCCAATCCCATCCCAACACACGTGTGCAAAATTTCCTCCAGAAAATGGATTTAAAGCATATATTTCAGAATGATATCTATTCTCATTCTAAAGACTGTAAGAGATGATGAGAGTCCACCACCTTCCCTGCTATGCTGTTTCAGTGTTTAATTATGCTCACTGCTAGGAAACTGTACCTATTTCAAGATAGAATTTGTCTAACTTCAACTTCCAGCCTTTGGATCTTGTTTTGCCTTTGTCAGCAAGACTGAAAAGCCCCCCACTATCAGATACTTTTCCATGTGTAAGTACCTAGACACAGGGATCAAGTCACCTCTAAATCTTCCTTTCGATAAGCTGAATAAGTTGAGCTCCTTTAGACTCACATCATAAGACTTGTTTTGATACCCTGAATGGGATTTGATTTATGCTCATACAGAGTCCCACTGAAGTCAATGGGGCTCTACAGCAGCATAGGTGTATGCCCACGTGGATCAGTTTACAGAATAAAGGACCTAAGTACATAGTCACAGGTGAATTAAAATTACTATTACGCATCAAAAAGAAAAGGAGTTGCTCTATTCATTATGATCATGTTACTTATCTTTTATGAGTAACTTTTTATTTTTTTCACCATTTCCTTTGTAACTCCAGTGACGAGATAGCAACCTTAGGTAGTTTTATAATTCTTAATATTCATATGTACACTCTTACATAGTCAAAGTACACATTTAAAATCTAACAGGAAAATCTATCTATAGTTACCTGAAAATTTCCTTTCTTCAAGTAATAAGGTCCACAGATCCATCAAAATAGCTAATCCAGTCTGCTTGCAGCTTGAGGGCAGAACCAGACCAGTCAGTAATTGGCAACAGATGAATGCCCTGTCTACTGAAATTTCCTCCATTTGAGAATTTCCAGGTTTACTTTCTTAAATTCTAAGATTGTATTAAAAATATTTTGAGGCAAAAATCACAACAATTCTTCCTACTGCAGCCTGGTAAACTTCACCTCCTAATGACAACATACACAAATCCTTGGATGTCAATTTCTCTCTCTATTCTGGAGGATCCATTTGTCTCCAGGGTGGGCCCAATCTGCGGAACTTAATTTTTGAAGATAGGAAATGTTCAGGCAGCCACAGATACATTTTCGTATTCTTCATGCCAAGATCCACAGATCTATTACAATGGGACTTACATAGCAATGTGGAAAGTAGGATCATCCTTTAAATGTAGGCATCCAAAAAGTAGTACTTTACATATAAATATCTCTTTCATCTTCCTTTATGGGTGGAGAAGACTTTTGTCAAAACAAAGGACATGGCATTAGCTAAGATTAGATGACCAACATATAGAATTAGGTGAACTAATGGCCATCTAGCAGATTTCAATACAGGAGACATGACTACTCTGCCCTGGCACTGTCAGTGCTCTTCAACTTTGATGCTTGCCTGAAGGAGGAAGATTTCTTGAACTTATTTAGGGAGTGAATGCTATGACAGTTGTGAGGACTACCTGTCTGAATTAAAGATATAAACTGGGTCTCATTAGAGAAAGCTCCCACCTTCAAAAAAAAAAAAAAATCTGATTGGAGACAATAGCCACCAGGAGGACTACTTTAAGTGCTATGAAATATATTGATATCTGCTGCAAGGGCTCAATCTGAGGAGTGTAGTAAGGAGCAGAATGAGGTTCCAAGGTACTGTTCTATGAACTTGCAGGATTGGAATATGGTTGGTGTCCTCAGGAAGCTTTTAATGTTGGTATTTGTACAAAACATCCTCTTTTTGACCCTGTCAACAACAATATACTATACAGACAACCTATTTGCTTGGACACTCATATAAACACAATTAAGTCCTCCAGAGTTATGGCGACTCAAGGCTATGTTTCTTTGGTTTAACATAGTAGTAAAACAAAGTAGTATGGACTGAAGAATTTGTTCTATTTGTTGACTTCTCTTCTGGGTCCATGGGAGCAATAATCACTTCATCCAAGTATTCATTTTAAACTTGTCTGGTCCTGGACGGAGGACTGATCTTGCAATAACTGACCTCTTCTGTAAGTCAAAGACATATGAAGATCCAGCGCTAGGTTTATCAAGTTTGAGCAACATAGCCTCTTATCAACCGGTAACTCATGTATAAACAAAGCCATCTTCTCCCACAGATGGAATTGGTAATGGGCCATCACTGCCTAGTAAATTAGCTATCTTAATCCCAAGAGAAGACGAGAATACCTTTTCTCCCGAGGGTATCCATCTTCTTCCCCTTTCTAGACACAGGAGCCAAATGGGCTTGACCAGACCTGAACTTATTACTAGTTGCAACCACCAAAGAAGCTGGCATGAAGTGAGCATGAAAATCTGCAAACCCCTCATGAGGTATCTGACAGAGTTTGTCCACTTTCTTAGAGCTAGGTTGGCAAGAAGCAGAGCTGGCCAAAACAGCTGTAGCGGGTTTCAAAAGACCATCCAATATGGGTAACAGCATCCTAATTCCTGGAAGGAGCGCCATGAATGTCAAATGCAGGATGTGATGACTCTTTCACAGTAACCAAAGGTAAGTTCAAAGTGGATGCAATGTGACCCACTAATTCATGGAATTGCAAAGCCTCCTGAGGAGGAGATAATGTAGAAGCAACACCCTCATGCTCACCAGGCGACATCTCAGGATCTAAGTCTGAATCAAACTGACCTTGCTCAAAAAGGGGAGCAAACTTCTCATCCTCTTCTTCAGACAAAGCATAAGGCACCACTGACTGAGTTGTAGATGAATCTGATGGAATCAGATCCGAAGATTCCTCAGCTGCTGGATTTTTAACAGTCAGAACATCACTTCTGCATCCACAAGCTGGATGATTCAGAAACTCCTGTGTTGGAGCCCAGTAATCCCACAGAGCCCAGGACTTCCAGTCTCTGCAATAATTGGAATCCAAGAATATACCCCCAGGAAGGGGCACAAACTGTCCTGAAGACAGAAAAAATCCAGACTTAGGTGACAAATGTGGATGGTTCTGAATTTTTAACTCTTCCTTTGTACTCTTCTAACTGAAGGTCTCAAAACTGCCATGGATCTCACTGGAGATAGTAATAGCACCGGAGAATGAGGCGACATAAAAGGTGAGAAGGATCCGCCTGGTGTCTTAGAAGGAGCTAAAGATGGATCTGCAGAAAGACTCACAATATCTTCTGTTTTACTACTCTTTCCAAGAGAAAGGGATATAGCTCTCAGAACACTTAGAGCCTTTCTCTTCCTCTCCTCCAAGGGTCTCTCTTTCAGATCAGATGAACACACAGATACTGAAAGATGAACATAATCTGTCACAATAATAGTCTTTTTTGGATCTGACAACAGCCTGGAAGTTGGAACAGACAATGGTGCTAGCCTTACAGACTTAAGCATTACCGAATCCAGAGAGGCTTAGCTCTGTAACCCTGGACTATGAAACTGAATGCAAAACTGATTTAGGTTTCAGTCAGAACTGCAGAGTATGTATCCAAATTGGACAGAACTGATAAGTCTGACCCACCGGATCTAGCACTGTTCACAGTGACCCTCTTTTCCCTCACCTTTTTCTTCTGAATCAACACAGACGGAACTGATGGCTTGGTCATAGGCTACCTAGCCCACATCTGGAAAGATGGTGCCTTTGACACCCTAACAGCCACTATGGGGGCAAAAAAACCTGGAGGGAACTTGATGAGGCAAAGGCATTCCCCTGCCATCAGTGACTGACAGGTTGAGTTCTGCCCCTAAGCTGCAAGCAGACTGAAGTATCAGATCTGTGGACCACAGCTTGAAGAAGGATTTTGAGTTTTAATAGGAAGAGGGAGATTAGATTGATACAACAGTTAAAATATAAGATTAACAGAATAAATAATTAGAGATGGAGAAAACCCATTGCACCAGTGTAACCTTCTTCTTTGCAGTATATTTTTGTGCTTTTGTTTTTGTAAAACTTTGAATATACTAACATCAGAAGAAAAGAAAAACGTAGACACACGGCTGTGAAAATGCACAAGCAATTATACAGTGGCTGTACGTCAAGAGCTCTTTGCTCTCTAAGACAATAAATTTAATATGTGCCTTTTAAAGTTCTTTCCCCATGTTTTAAAAGTGGATGGCAAAGATAAAAAGGTGAGCCGTGTTCATGGAAAAATGGATTTTATAATGCCAACTGAGAAGAAGCATCTAATCCTATGTCGGCTGGTCTCTCTTCACCCCAGACAGGCTGCCTCTTCTAGCTGACAAGTGACACTATTAAACCTTTTTTATACTGCAATCACAATATTATGTACTGGCAGCTGAACCTCCTTCCATTCATGTCTTGCTTGTCAAGATGCTGATTGGTGCTGAAGCTCACTTTGCTTCCATGTGCTTCTCCATTCCAGTGACCATTTTATTGCCTTTCCTCTACTGCTGCTTGCTCCCTACCCAACCTATCTACCTCTCCCTCACCACTCCCATTCTACCCCAGGCACTACACGTCCCACACCAAACCAGCCCACCTTTCAGATGCAGCTTTCTTTTGTATCCACCCACAATCTGCCCCTTAATAAAATTATTACTAATAATACGAATAAAGTGGAATTAAATGGTTAAAAATGCAAATGTGCTATAGTGTTGTTTTAGCTTTACATTTATTTTATTCAGGTTTCTGCATCCTAATCAGAGGAAGGTGTTTAAGGTAAGGACAAGTGGTTCTGCAAATTTCCAAAAGGTCATTATGGCTTATGGGAGGGTGACTGAGGGAATGAACAAACATAACCATTCTCTCTTGTAGCATGAAATTTCCAGAGAAGTCATTAAAAATGAACTGATATTCAAGGGTAGTTTGTTCACATGAGATGGCATTTCTTTTATGCTCAAGTCACCTTTTCCTGCTGACACGCATATAATGACAACATAAAACCCCTCAGAATTAACACAATATGTACACTGGCTCTGCAATAATCCACTATTCCCCCTAAATATTCCCCCCAGTGCTTTGTTTTACCATAATTTAAAATGTTCAATACAGGAATAGGTCTTTACTCAGAAAGTATAGCATCACCTAAGCTCATGAACACCTATGGCACCATAAACAATTGCATAATATAAAGCCCGCTACCACCATCAGATAGGAAAATAAAATACCTTACTCAATTGGGGGAGGGGCAAAAGGAGGACTAGTACTGAAGCATTTGATGCAAGACCTCAATGGATAATCCACCTCTAACAGATATATTAGGGTTTATCTGTCCACAAGGATGTTGTCTGTTAGTTTGCAGTAACGGAGAACAGCAATAAATAGTTGGAAATAATCTGATTCTATAACTAAACAAGTTATTCTTCACTGATCATAGATTTAAAGTAATTCTTCACTGAATGTCTCTTTGGATTGGAACTCATCTTTTTGCTATTAGATTTCTGAAGGTTCCTCCTGTCATCAGAATTAACTTTATTTCCAGAATACTGATGAATAATTTAATCTTCCACAGTCCAGATTCCAAGAGGTAAAAACTTTTCTAAGAGCTTCCCACGCTGGTTTAGATAAGTTGATTGCCAACACAATTTAAATTGAGGTAACTTGGAACTGCAAGCTTTTGGTTCGGTTAGTTTCCAATTCTTACTTCACTAGAGAGCTTTTATACATATGCAGTTCTTGACAATCTTTACGATATTACATCCTGGAGATCTATGTGTTCCATAATCCCTGTTTTTGGAAGCTAACAAATGGTACTTATAAAGCAGCACTATTTGAAAAAAGAACGAATGACAGCCTTGTCAAAATGAATGTGTCCTAGGACGTGAGTCTAAAATATGTTATAACACTAACTAAAAGAGCGTGCAAACTACATGTAGCTATCTGAAAGTTTCTGGAAACTATAATCTGCTTAAAAAAACACTCTAGAGAAGTGGTTGCATCTATCTTTAACAGCTGCTGAATATTGATCAGATTTAATGACCAAGACAATAGAGAAGTCAACAGAAAACCCATTTTGCATGGCTTAATCCCAAAGATGACTCAAAATGCATGCATCATTGTCTCTCTGAACCTGTAAAATCTAATCTCATACCACTTAGCACAGTACAATCAGATCTAGAGAGCTAGTTTATTGTCCCTTGGTAAAAAGTGTGACGTTTACATGAAAACACTGGGAAAGTTAGAGACTATGAGGGAATTCCATCATCATGTAAGCGCCAGGTTGTGTACAGTACCATGTGCTCTTGCAGAGGGAGCAGTGGGGCATGCAAGACACTCCCTATATCATAGATAGCAGTGCAGGGAAAAGGGAAGCGATCTCCACAGAGCCACTAATCACTCTTCTAAGTGGGTAGACGGGGAACGGGCAGGCAGGGGTAGATAGTGGGTGCAGCTTTAGCTCCTCTTCACACTGCCCACTGCAGTTGTGCTCATGCCAGGGGAAATATACTGGACAAACTATCAGGTTGGCTCAGGGTACGCTCTCCCCAGAGCTGTGGAAAATCAGACTTCGTCACAAACAGCTGTCTAGTCTGCTCATAGGGCAATGCTACTATGTCCTGCCCCATTCACAGTGCTTGACTTTGCTTGTGGCAAAGTCACAACTTAACTCTAAAAAAGAAAAATTCCATACAGGGAGAATTGGCCACTAGGACACAGACTAGCCTCATTACCGTGGCTAACTTAACAGCTACCAAAACAGACACCTAATAGGACAGATATACCAAGTGTTTCAAAGATGTGCCATCAGTTTGTTCAGCACTAGATTTGTGTCCAAAGAAGGTAGAGGTTCAAGAACATGTGGGAACATGGATGGTACCCATCATTTAAACCCTCTTGTAACTTGGCTGCCCAAAGATAGAGGTTCCCTCGATAAGGAGATAGCATGTTTATTGTGACAGGGAAAATCTAACTGTACTCACAGCAAAACTACATTCCTATGATATAAGCAAATTATGGAAAATAAAAACTGCAGTTGATAGAGGGTCATTGACCTTGCTGGATGCCCATGTCGCAAACCTCATTTACTTCAGGAAATAGTGTTTTCTCATAAAGTATTTAAATGGCTTCTCAATAAGACATTGTACATACCCTGAGCATTCCCAAGTCTAGTGTGCAAGATGGTACTATACTGCAAGTCACCAGACACAGAGATTTTGGATCAAAGCTCAGGATCTGGTCCAGTTTCTATCAGAATATCCTGGAGATTTAACTGATTAAAAGCAGTCTCTCAAGCCTTAAAAAGCAGATCTAGGGAACCAAGTGGATCAAGCATAAGAGGAAGTTTTCCTTGTTCCATCATATCTTTGTTTGGAAGCAGAGGAATTGGAAGAAAGAAGAAGAAACCCCAACTCCAGGTCAGAGCGCCAGGGATCACTAAGAGCAAGATGAACTAACACGAAATCTTTAAGAACCAATTTTTTATAAAGAAGGTAAAGCATGCAAAACTAGTCCTACAGTGACATTATTGAGGAAATTGGTAGCAATGTTAAGTTGAATGCCAGCCACATTTACAGCACAAACTATATATGGTATATATCATTCTCCATATACATAAGTCGAGCTACAACATCCCAGCTCTGAGGGTATCCAGAATTGGCAGCAGTTATTTTAATTAGTGAGCTACAATGTATTACCAATTTGAGTCACCTGGGTCAACTGAAAAAGCAGCAACAAGTTGATGGCAATGACTATACAATCCTATATGATTCATACTCACTGTTTAACAAATAGGACCTCCTAGAACATGTAATTATAAACAATAAACAAAACAGATGATGAATTTATAATTAAGGTTATGATTTGGTCATGGTAGTCAGAGCAACTCTGAATTTGAATAAAACCTGCAAAATTTTGGACATGGCTATAAAAACATATTTGATGAGGCCACCACACTGGTGCACAGCATCCCAGACCACCCAGGTTTGTCCTGTTTGCCTCTCTATTTCCAGAGGGGCAAACAGGACAAACCTGAGTGACATTCCAACCCCATGTACTAGGTCACAATACCTGGAGTGTGGAGCCAGGCCCACCCATTGGTCTCCAAACACCCTCTCCCCACACCCCATCTTTAAGCAACCCCATTATACTCTTGTGTATGTTGATGTAGCAATAATATACAAAGTGTTTTATTATTGTGATTTATTTTCCCCCCATCTCTGCTATGATATTCACCACCAATTTCCATACCAAAATTGGAGCCGTGCTTGTCCCACAAGAAACACACAATAATGCCCCACATTTTCCTTGCATTTACTCTTATATCAAATAAGAACAACAGTATAAGGGCAAATATCTTTTAAAAACCTGATGTTCTGTTTCATTAATAATACCAATGTGACAAAAAATGCAGCAAAACCCAAATGTTGCAAATACAGTATGAAATATTAGTGAATCTCAGTCCATTGTTTCATACACAGGCACCCCAAAAACAAAATATAATAAAATAAAATAAAACCCTTCCTTAGTACCCTTGCAGAGAGGTCAATCTTTCTCTGCGTTTAGGGATGTTAATGAAAAAAAGTTAGTAAGGTTTGCTAAGTTTTTGGCACATATTTTGATTAGAAAAATGTAAACATGTTAAGGAAAGGAAATGCACTGCTACAGCATCCGAACAACCTTCATTCTGTCCTTACTGACTTCATGAAAAACAACACAATTAAGTCATTTTAGTGTTTGTGTTCTTGAACTAGATTTAACCAATTTTTAAAGACATTTCAGACACTTTCTCCTTCTGACCTCTCTCAAATGGTATCTTTACTGGGCAGAGTTAAGAGGATTTGGTTAATCTGACTGGGCATTTCCATACGTTAATATGGACAGACTTTTTACATTACACTCTGAATTTCCTGCATTTATAATGCTTGGATTGGGGATAATTACAACAGCCCTCCAATTTATTTTACCTTAGTTCCATACTTTCAACCCTAACTCCATCTTACTGCAGGTTTTGTGACACTTACCAGCATATCAGTGAACAGGGCCTCAAGGCATGGTGCTGCTTTCTCAGCTACTTCTTTTGGCTCAATTAATATGGAATTGGTAATCAGGCCTCAGCTGGCACTGTTTAACTATCTGCCTTGAGACTCATTTTCCTTCCACAATTTTTTTTAACAATTATCAACGATTAACAAGGATCTACGACCTGTCCTGCAGGGTAATGGTCAGGTAAGTTTACCCGCATTATGTTTCTTTTCATAGACAACAACCTTAGGGTTATTGTGTAGTCTCTTCACATCCTCATCCTTCCCTTTCCCATTATCAACAAAAACCAAGCCACAAAAGCAACCCCTAAAACAATAAATTACTACTATAAATTTAATTTAGAAAATTAAACAACGCCTATTTTAAAATGAAAGAATAAAAGCAACAAACTGACAAAACCAAAACAAAATTCTGGAGACAGATATTGGAAGGTTTCTTTTCAACATAATTTTGGGCCTAAGTCAAGTGTATGTGGCCTCTTTCCAGTTACCTTTTATTCTTTTAGGGACACTCTGAAATTTGAAAATACAAGCTTCTCACGTGGAAGCCACAATAACCAGCAAAAGACCAACTGATATGATTTACACTGAATTTAAAACTACGGCTCTTCAGTGCAGAAAAGTTAGCAACTGCTTTGCCTCACACTACTGACAAATGTCTAAATGATCAATTTCCCCTCAGTTTGTGATATGTGTTTTAGACAATATATATTGTGGTTGGAAGTAAAATGAATATTAACATATTCTTTTGAACTATTTCTACAACAATACTACTACATCTGGACATATAAAGTTCTCAATTTCTAGTTTCTACCTTAAAAAAACCTTATGGCTTTGCTAATATAATTTCCTGTCATTTAGTATAAAAAATATTGCTAATATAAAATACTTTTATAACAAGGGAATAACAAATGCTCACCTAAAACTCAGAGAAAAATAAATTGTGTTTAGATACTGAAATGATGGGTTCCACATATGGAGAAAAGTAGAGGAGTTGGGATAGACACAGGTACATACATAGGTATTACTCACCCGTGTGAAGGTACCTTCAAAACTGTGAATATCCAATTGTGGCTTCTGAGCATAAACATAAGCACTGATTGAAAAAAGATCCTGTAATACATAATACGTTTATTTAATCATGAATTTAATTTATTACTAAATGAATGCATATACACACATACACACACAACTAAGCAACTATTGTTCATTTTTATGTTTTTTAAATATCAGTAAATTTATTTTCCCAGTTAAGTCAATGAGAATTCTACTCAAGTAAGGACTAGGATCAGACCCTGCTTACAGTACATCTCATATTATACAGGAATTGTGTGCTAGAAAACAATGAAAATATCAAGTTTGTACAAATGTTAGATGCCACCTATTAAACTATTTTGTATTTATAGCTTAAGTGTGAAAGAGATTTTGTTTATTGGAGGGTTGGTTTTTTTTAATAGCCTAATTAAAAATGAAAATTGTATCTCCTGATTTTTTTCCTTTAAAAATAATTAAAAGGGTATCCTGCCTCCTTGTTGACATTCATGGGCATTTTTTCAGCAAGGGCGAAAATGGCTGAATATATCGGGGAAAATAATGAAACTGAATAAATATTAAGTGCTGTTAAATGACCAAAGTCAACAAAGAGGGGGGGGAAAAAAAAAAAGACTTCCCCTTAGCTATTCTGTAACAGAAAGCTTAGATTTACTTAATGTCCTATGGGAAATTAGTTTGGTAGTCTCAGTCCAGTGTCCAGATGTCCACATCAATACCACCCCACCCTCTGCTTAGAACTGGCACAGTGGATTTGCTCCTGCTCTCATTGAAGCGGATATGAAAAATTCCAGCAACTGCAACAGGAGCATGATAAATCAATGGGTTTACTCACATGCTCAAAGTTAGGCACATAATTAACTATTTTGCTGAGTTGGAAGTTATATTAACAATACTGTTGTCTGTGTCAGCAGATAAACCATTAACTAAATGGACATGGAGACTGAACTATGGTCATGCTGCTGAGCTGGTCCCTCCAAGTTGGGGGGAAGGCACATTATTAGCAAGGCAGCAGTGAGAGTCTTGCAGTGCCACTCTATAAACTGTACTTATTTTGTTTATAAAAGACTTCTCAATCTCCAAAGCAATTTTCTAGAGAACTAAAAAATTTACATAATTTTATACAAGTATATTTAAAAAAAGATAAAATTTGGCTATTTAAAAACCAGAAATATAAACAAGCAAAAAAACAAAACCAAGGATTTTGAGATTGTAAGGTGTTATTTTTTCAGTTCAAATACTTGTAATCAAAAATAAATATAAAGTGAGCACTGTACACTTTGTATTCTGTGTTGTAATTGAAATCAATATATTTGAAAATGTAGAAAACATCCACAAATATTTAAATAAATGGCATTCTATTATTGTTTAATCGTGATTAATTTTTTTAATCACTTGACAGTCCTACTTTTAGTGCATTCTGGACAGTCAATATCAAAAACTGATCAAGTAAGATTTCAAAAGCGAGTCCAACCACCTGCATTGGAAGGGTAAATAAACCAGAGTGATTGGGGACTTGACATCAAAAAGAGTCCACCCTAGTATCACAACCTGCACTGCAGTCCTTGTCTATCCCCTAAGTGAACTATCATACCACACATCACCTCTCACTTCCTTTTTTTCCATTGGCTGATAGCCGCATGGAAGTAAAGAGATCTCCTCCATACTAGCTATGATTTCTCTGGGCAGCAGACTTTAAAGGCAGTAGCACTCCATTTGTGGTATCTCGGATGGGTCACCTTCAGAAGTTGAATTAAGCATTTTTACTCCCTTCATCATGGTCACATTATCACAATTTGACCTTGAATGTAGAAAGAGTCTTATTTATAAAGAATTACACACAATCATTTTACCATATTTTTAGTTATTTAGATAAGTAAGTACATTCATTATCCACACATTAAGCTCTCATTTGCATTTTATCAAACTTGCTTCCATCTTATTCTGAAAAAGTACCTCTATACATAAATCTACATGAGTCACCAAATTAATTTGTAACTGACATTTTTATTTTGTAGTGAAGAAATATATCTTGCCCCATACTCTGCACGACTATATATCCGTATATCATTCTAGCATTCCGTTGACAAGTGTTATAAAAGTAAATCAAGTTTCAACACTAACTTTTGAAAAATATCTTTTTTTATCTTAAACCATCAGCCATTTATTGTCGTTTTTCACACGACGTTCCACTCATTGCATTCTTGTCCTATTAAGTTAGTTTTCATCAGCTTCGTGAGAAATAATTCATAGGAAACTAATACACATGTGGTGTCCTATATCTTCATTATTCACTTCTTCCCAATCTGTTATCACCTACAATTTAGATAATCCAGGCTATTATGTGCTTTATAGTACACTGAAAAATAAGAGTCTCTCAGAACTGGATAGTACAGCAGAAAACTAATACCACACACATACTCATACACAATAAAAAACTGTCACTGAAGTGTGTCAAGCAAAAACTTTCTCTTTCTTTCTTTCTTTTTCTTTCCAGAGTACCTTAGTTGAGAAACAACATTAGAAGGCATGGAAGTGGGAAGATTCATCTCATGTAAATTAGCATTTGTACAACAATATACTTTCCTGATTCCAAATGTTTCTTCTACTGTTTTTACTAATTGCTCCTACTGATGCCCTTTGTAGCTTACTGCATTTTAACCCCTCTGTATAAATATTCTCTTTCTCTTCACCTTATATTTTGCCCCCCTTTTTTTGTTTTTGAGATCTAAGAGCATCTTTGTCTTTCAGAAGCCTTCTTAATTTCCATTTTGTGAAAAATGAATTCTCTCATCTTTCTCAAGAATTAAGATCCTAAAGTCCCCTGTGCTTTTGTGGCCATTTTCTACAGAAGTCTCTAATATCCTTTTATTCTGAGGAAGCTAGAACCTCCAGAGTATTCCAAGTGTGGCCTCTTTTCTCTAAGTGCTAGAATGTTTATACTGATTTACACTTACAGAGGATACCAAAATAGTAGTTTATTTGGTAGGTTGCTTTTGGGGAGGTGGGGGGATATGTTTGCCTAAATGGCATACCTGCTGCACCCAATAGCTTCCTTGAGTAACTTTGTTTTCTGAACAAGGGAAATTTCCCCTGCAGTCAGATGCACAGTACAACATTAAGCATTTATCATGAACATCTTTCAAAGGATGATGATCACACATGGAAGCTAGGTTTTCATAACACGGGGGAGGGAGAGAGAGATCACCGATTTAAATTCCAGTATGGATATAATTCCATGTCCCAAGTGACTGTTTATCAACCAAGGAAAATTTTTAAGAGGGCCATGGTCCACAGTTAGTCTTACAATTTAAGTGGGATAGAAAGGGAGAAGAAGGTTTTCCTCCATCCAACACTATCATCCCAGAGGCAAAAGCTTCCCTTAATCTCACCCCAGTAGCTACACAGAGGAGTTAATGGCTCCATAATCTGAGGCTCGAAAACTAACACAGATGGATCAAGACTTATGACAGACATGATACAGTATGTAAATAGTTTAAACTATTTTGAAAATTTGCAGGGCCTGTGCAAAAGGACACTCAAACACTGAAGAGTTTTTCTTTTATAAATGGCTTTTAAGAATAATGGAATGAGATTATTAAATCAATCAAGTATTCATCAATAAAAATCACATTAATATAAAGAAATTAATGTTCATGAAATTCACTAGAATTACTTTCACAAGCCATAAATTCTGGGTGAAATGTTGGCCCATTTAAATCATCATATTTATGAAGCAAATTATCTCAATTATATGCATTCTTAAGAGAAAAAAGTAAGTAAATAGCCCAAACCAGCTGAATTCTACAGCAATTCCAGGTTAAAAGAATAATGAAAAAAAACAACAGGGTCTAGAACAGTCTGGACTATGAAATTAACTTATTTTAATACAACAGTAAACTGGACTTTTGAAACACTAAATAACGTGTTAGCTGATGCTATTATCTGTAAACAATTTGGAAAAAATGCATTTAATCTGTTTACATTAGTCATGAAATGACTGAATGATGGTACAGTAATGTTTTCCTTTACATTTCACAATAGTAGTTTTGAAATCACTCTGAATCTATCAATAATGTAGAAAAACCTTCCTTATTAGGTCAAGGGCAACACTTGTTCATCTTACTTAAAGATCATTAAAATACATCCTTAATCATAACATGTGGTTCATTACAAATAAAATTGCCTTTGGTTCAATAAAACTAATTAAATGTAAATGGTATTGTTTACTGCTGTATGGATCTTTTGATATAAATCAGCAAGTCACCATTTATTGAAAATTACAATGACCTCATTGCTGTTAATAAATTTACTTGATCAAATAAGCCAGAGAAGAATGTCCTAGAACATGCATAGTGCCAGAAAAAACTCTGCCCCACACATGACTGTGAAACCACAAGAAACCTAACCTGGGTGTTACAGTCCTTGCTGCATAGCCATCATTAAATGACTTGTTGAAATTTTAATTCTCTGATCACATTAAGTGGTTTGAGAAGACAACAAAATCTGTACTGATCATCTTTGGTGGTATCATCTGTTCTTTAGGAAAAGCTCTGAAGGTTTGCAGGTTTATTTATTCCCTTAGTCACAGTGGATAAGGTTACAATGTTGCACTGTTGATGGGACTGACAGCTCATGACAACACAAGATACTGATAATCCTTTACATTGGATAGCTAAAGAAATCAAAATGGGTGACCATTATGGACATTATATGCTGTTAAATGCAAGACCAAATTGTTTAGTCTACTACTTTTCTCAAATTACACTTTCTGTCCACCCTTTTCAATTCTTAAAAATATAGTCATGTATAATTATATATAGTAATAAACTCCTCCTTTGGAAATGTGTTCCAAGTTCAGCCAGAGACAGAGTTTAAGGAAGATGACCCTCGGTGCACTGGGAGCCAGTAACACTATCAGGATCATCCACAGCTGTGGCAACAATAGGGAAGACTCTGCTGCAGTTGAGACCACCTGCTTACCAGCACACCCAGGATTTGGACACTGCTGTATCCAGGGGCGAGGGAGAGGGTGAAGGACCCCTTGGAAACCAGACCTGAAGCCACTCCATGCCCTCTGCTGGGCTTGTTACATGAACAGAACCTGACATTTTGCTGTTTTGTAGTTAAATCTATAAATAGTAGTAAACTACAAACCTTAACTTAGTTTAGTAGTTAGATATCCACATGCAGTGAGCATTTTTATTTCAGTTTTAGAAACAGTATTGAATTCCAAGATATTCCACATACTTACAAAGGGGGACACTGCTATAATTGTCAATATCTCTAGAGCCAGAATAATCTTTAAGTGGAGCCACTGAACATTTTGTATTAACCCGTTCCTGCTTTTTTTGACACTACAGTAGCAATTAATGTAGAGTTGTGCATACAGTCTATGAACTTCTTACCCTAAGGCAAAACTTGCACCTGTTTCAATGGGACCTTTGTCTAAATAAGGAGAGCTGAGGTGGGGAAGCTATATAGCAGTGTGATATCGCCACAGCTATTTTAGATATAGTCCAGCAGGTGGCATTCAAGAATTATTGTAAAAAGAATCAGTCCAGCCTATTCCTGTAGTTTGTCATTTACAGTTTAACTCACAAATGCTATAAATTATCATTATATACATATCAAAGATGTGAGCTTAAGGGACTTTATTCATATACCTTCTATGGTAGAAGGATTATTATTTTTTGATAGGCATTTGTTATATAGAATTAATAGAAGTGAATGTGTTACGTACTCTGGTTATGCCAAAATTCTCTGGATTTTAGGGCTCATGTTCCAAACTGTGTAAGAGTTAAGTAATTGTCAACTGGTTGATTGCTACTTGAGTTAAAGGCAAAACCTTCATATTTTCTAAAGCACCAGATACTTCTTAGCCGTAGGGAGAGGATGCTGCTGTTGCCATTATGACATCCTGTCAAAAATATGTCAAGTCTTTCAAAAGCAGGTGTCCTTGTTGTGGACTACATGTGTAAATAAGGTAGGCATGTAAAACAAAGTCATGTTTTAGTTGAGCACACAAACAAAAGGTAGGGACATTTAAAAAAAATAAGTCAGAACTCTTTTATACCTTGCCTAAATTTCTTCAACTTTCAACAAAATATTCGTTGGGCTGAGATTAATCATGGGAAATTTTCACTATGAAGAATACTTTATTTGCAAAAGCTTAAAGAAGTGAGAGTGGGTAACTAGAATGGACTACTCAAATTAAATAAGGTTTTTTTCATATTTAACATGGCTGCTTCACTGTGTCTAAGTATTAGAGTTTAGATGACATTCTCTAAGGAAAACCTCATCTCAGTAGGTAATTTTTACACCTCATGTTGTGCATAATATCCTGTACATAAAGTGTGAAGAATTTTGAAAATATTTCTGGTTGTTACTGTTGAACTTTTTCAAAAAGAATACATTACATTTACATGTATTTCTATAGTAAATGGCATGGGCACTGATTTATATTATACATCTTGTTATAATGGAAAAAACATTTATTGTATTTATAATTTTTTCCTCCCTATAACATAACAACAGTTATTTTGGATTTCCACAATTCCTGCTGAAATCAAGGTGGTGATTCAAAGTAGTTTGATACCTATCAGTATTTTCAGCTCATTCAGTATTAGATTACAAAATTACTACACTCTTATCAACAATATAGTCCAAGCCATAAGAATTTGAAAAGATCACTTGACTAAGCTCGAATTATGGAGGTGCTCCAAGAACTCCACAGTTAAGGTTGGACTGACAGTTGCATTCAGAGGAACTTGAACCATCATTTATTTCACACTTTAAGGCTTACATTTAGTTTTCAGATTTATCACGAGTCAGGATCTTGAGGGGAAGTTGCAAAAGGGTAGCTTATAATGGACAAAACGTAGGCTACTGGTAGGATAGGTGATCCATTGGCTCCCAAATCTAATGCAAATGGTGATTCTACCTTAGATAACAGAGGGAAGTCATTAAGGACATAGGAATTGCTGCAGTAGTACAGACCCAAAGTCCTTCTACTGCAGTATCCTGCATCGGAGACTGGCCAGCAACAAATACTTCAGAGGAAGGTGTAAGAAACCCACAGTAATATGGAGTGACAGCGGTTTGAACCACTCAGACATTGATCCGTGTCAGCAAAGAGCATCTTGGCCTCCTAAAGGGCTCAAGCACAAGGAACAGGGCAAGACCTTGAAATAATTAATAATGATACATAGTGGGAAAGATAAAGGGTTTGCCTCTCCAAGTTCAAGGCATTTCCTTCATCCCTTATTACACAAAACTTGCATTGAGACTCATCTTGCAAGGCTGTAGTACCTGCTCATAGACTGTAGTGGATACAGTATGTACGTAATGTTAAATAAAAATGTAGCCAACTTCTTTCAGTTCAACGAAGTTGGTTTGTGTCCTTCTTCCCCCTACATTTTTTAGGCTGCAGTGTCAAGTGTTCAAGTTAGGAAATGCCTGAATTAAGGCAAAAAGGAAAAATAGCATTTGATCATGTAACTGATGGCTATATCATAAGGCATATGCTAGGCACAAGGGACCCAAATTAAAGTTGCATGGGCAACCTTAACTTAGGCATTTCTTAACTTATGAATGCTTGACTTTTTAACTAACTTTCTTTTAATAAAGGGTTCTTTTAAAATGTTAGCTAATTTTTTTTTAGAAACTTAACAATTGAAAAAACAAAAATTTCATAGTGTGAAACCACACTGACCTTCCACATAGTCATCAGCAGGGTTGGGATCTTTAGATCTACAACACAAACCTCTCCTGCTTGACCTGAGTAACTGGTATCAGTAGAAGGCTGTTATCTATGCTGACCTTCTACTGGAAGGGAATGGGGAAACATTTTGCCGGTGAGTTTCACAGCTATGTGCTATACAACTGAGGAACGTGGGGATGCATGCTATCTCTGGGTTCAAGTCCAGGTTCTGTGGAGGAGCATGCATTTGTGGTTAGAGATCTTTTTGTCCCAATCTCTCCCTGTCCTCTTCTGCTCCTGTCCCTGACACAAGCTCCTAGCTCCTATCCTGCTGCCCACATCTCTTTTCCCAAGCTTCACTCCCTCATCTACCCCATTCCCTCTACATTCAAGTCCAGTGGTTTCCTCCTCTTCCTCCTTCTTGCCTGAGCGCCAGCAAGGGGAGCACTGCGAGTACAGGAAAGACAATCCCAGAGCTATTAGCTTCAGTGCCATAGCAGTCACAAGCAGTTGGGAGGAGGCATTGCAGAAAAAGTCCAGCTGAACTCCTGAAGCCCTAAGATGAAGCATGTTCATTTGGTCTGTGGAGATGGGCATGTGCACAGTCCATTTGGCACACAGGAGTTGTGAGGGGATGGACAAGCCCAGTGCTGATGAAATCTTCAGAAAAGTCAGTTGTCAAATTCCAGGAAGTATCTACTGAGCATGTGCTCAGACAAACTTTTCAGAGACTTATTCAGAGAGTTTTCACAGGGATAGTAAAAACAACATCCATTATGCCAGGGTGACAACCCTCATTTCCAGTCAAATTTCAAGTACCCTGTATCCAAAGTACAGAGGCACTAGACCTTCTTAACAAAACCGCTCTAAGAATATTTTTAATATAAGCAAAACAATATATTTTTCCTAATGCCTTTCATGGAAACAGCTGAGCCAATTTAGTTGAAACTTTTCTAAGGCAGACACCTGGCATGAAAAATTTAAATTCAAACATTTTACTTTTGACAAAGTTATAAGCAACTGAAGAACATGTTCTTGTAAAGGAAAATGTGGGACATCCTTAACTATAGGCATCATTACCTGTACTGCCTATAAAGACACACACAAGCACACAAAATTGGCAGGCAGTCACTGCAAATCTCTATCCTTGTGTAATCCTGTATGCCTCACCCACAAGGACCCTAAAGCCTCTGTGCCAGGAAGCATTCACTTTACGAGAATGGACTGCTATGTCCCAAATCCCCAAGCCTACATTCAGTGGAAGACACAAACCCAACTGTATCCCTCTCTTGCTCCTTTAAATGGAAAAATTAAATATTTGCATAATCCAGTCTTTCCCATAGAATTAAAAACAGACATTACTTATTATTTATAGCAAAGACCAATATCACATTTATGGATTAAATTTCTTTTTAAGTAGAAACATATTTATATACACACTAACTGTAATAAAGCTTTCTACTATATAGCAGGTATAAATAGGTACACTGAAGAGATAGTGAAATAAATAGCTGTAATGCTTACCCCCAAAGCTGGTAACCTCTGTGTGCAGCTGACAGCAACTTTAAGCTTCCAGTCTGTTTCACCATCTAGCTGATCAGTTCGAATAAAACACGAACCTTACAATTACAAAAAGAAACCATACATCACACTACAGCCAGCTTTTTTTTCCCCTCCAGGTTCTATAAAATTTCCAGTTTTTGTTACCTCAAACTGAAATTGTTTCTTTATCCTCTTTCTACACATTTTTATGTAATTATTCGTACATATTAAAGGCCTGATCCAAAGACCCAATGGTTTTGAAGCAAGGCCTAAGTGTTTTGTTTTGGTTAAATGCTTTCTGTAAGGGATACTACAGATGTCACACAGTATTTCAATACAATCTTCATAACAATTTAAAAAAAAAATCAAGATAGGCATGCATGTAAGTAACAGGAACAGATTCTACTTTAAGTCTTTTATACCATCTAAATTTAGATCAGTAAATGAAATATTTATTGGGTAAAATGCATCTCAGGTGTAACTCCATTGACTTGTTTATATTATGCCGGGATGAGCATTTTTGAATAAATGATTCATACAGCCATTTGTGTAACTGAGATATTAAAGCTATTATAAAATTCAGAGATGTTTAAGATACATCTAGTATACACTTTTTTACTGACCCAGACTGAAACCTATCAAGATGCCATATTTGTTAAGTGTGCACAGAAGCTTGGTTCATTATCAGACTCCAGTGCACCCATATAAATTATATTTAAAGGACATCAACTCCAAAATGGATTTTAAAACATTTGTGGATGTCATAGATCTAAAACCAGATAACCTTTCAGTACATGTGACTAACCTATAATTAAGATGTGGTGGAAGCTCAAACCACGCAGATTGACATGAACATAAAAGTAACTGAAGAGAATTAGTGACATTACAAACAAGTTATGTGTTTTACAAAAAGCAGACTAGTATAAAGTGTTAGAAACTCAATGCTGGGCGAAAATAATGATATGATAACTAGATTGGTGGATATGGCCAATACAGGGAATATTCATATTACTAAACTAATGGATTCCAAAAAAAGTTACAGTTGAATATTGTGGAGATATATATATAGATATAGATATATAGAGATATAGATATATAAATAAATAAATAAATAACCAGGCAGAGGAAAAGACGGGCTAGTGAAGGAGAAACAGAGCTCAAGAACAGGTCTGCAGAGTTGGAAAATGAAGAAGGTGCTCAGCAGGTAGTCACTGAAGGTGGAAGGGCAAGGAAGAAGAGAAGAGTGGCTAGTCCTATAGGAAAAGGGGAAGAGTCAATGGAGACTACACCAAATATGAGCCCCAGGAGGATACAGGATGGGTTGAAGAGGATTACAAGGGAGAATAGGAATGGAAAGAACTTGTAGCCAGAGGGAACAGGATAGACTGGAGAATGGCACCGTTACTTGGAAAAGGCAGGTCTATGTGATCGGGGACTCTTTACTGAGAAGAACAGACAGGTCTGTAACCAGAGCTGATCCAGAGAATAGAAGGGTGTGCTGTCTTCCAGGTGCTAAGATACGGGATGTAGACCTGAGGTTGAAAAGGATCCTAAAGGGAGCAGGAAAGAATCCCCTAATTATCCTTCATGTGGGAACAAATGATATGGCTAGATTCTCACTGGAAAGTATTAAGGGAGACGATGATAGGCTGGGG
Organism: Lepidochelys kempii; assembly: GCF_965140285.1. Lineage (NCBI taxonomy): Eukaryota > Metazoa > Chordata > Testudines > Cheloniidae > Lepidochelys > Lepidochelys kempii. Next base: position 104,042,582 of record NC_136381.1, on the reverse strand, counting down.
AAGACGCTTAACGAAATCGAGGCTCAGGTGATCTTTAGTGGGATTCTGCCTGTTCCTAGAGAAGGGCAACAAAGGTGTGACAAGATTATGACTATCAACAGATGGCTTAGGCAGTGGTGCTATAAGGAGGGCTTTGGGATGTATGGCCACTGGGAGGCATTCATGGACATAGGACTGTTCTCTCGGGATGGACTTCATCTGAGTAGGGAAGGAAATAGACTTCTAGGATGGAGGCTGGCACAACTGATTAAGAGAGCTTTAAACTAGGAATTTGGGGGAAATGTCCAGGTAATCTCCATGCCGGATTTTAGCATTGAGACAGAAGAAAAGTAAGAAAGGGTACAGCCAGGGGTAGGAGAATGTATATACGGAGGAAGGGCAGTGTGGATACCAGTCTAATAGGTTATACTGGCTGTAGAATATCCATGCCTAATAGGGTACAGAATGTGAGCGAGGCCAAACAGCAAAAATTAAGATGTTTGTACACCAATGCGAGGAGCCTAGGTAACAAAATGGAGGAACTAGAGCTACTGGTGCAGGAAGTGAAACCAGATATTATAGGGATAACAGAAACATGGTGGAATAGTCGTCATGTCTGGACTACAGCTACTGAAGGGTATGTGCTGTTTAGGAAAGACAGAAATAAAGGTAAAGGTGGTGGAGTAGCATTGTATATCAATGATGAGGTAGACTGTAAAGAAATAAGAAGCGATGGAATGGATAAGACAGAGTCCGTCTGGGCAAAAATTACACTGGGAAAGAAAACTACTAGAGCCTCCCCTGGGATAGTGCTTGGGGTGTGCTATAGACCACCGGGATCTAATTTGGATATGGACAGAGCACTCTTTAATGTTTTTAATGAAGTAAATACTAATGGAAACTGTGTGATCATGGGAGACTGACTTCCCAGATATAGACTGGAGGATGAGTGCTCGTAATAATAACAGGGCTCAGATTTTCCTAGATTCGACAGCTGATGGATTCTTTCATCAAGTAGTTACTGAACCGACAAGAGGGGATGCCATTTTAGATTTGGTTTTGGTGAGTAGTGAGGACCTCATAGAAGTAATGGTTGTAGGGGACAATCTTGGTTCAAGTGATCATGAGCTAATTCAGTTCAAACTGAATGGAAGGATTAACAAAAATAAATCTGCAACTAGGGTTTTTGATTTCAAAAGGGCTGACTTTCAAAAATTAAGGAAATTAGTTAGGGTAGTGGATTGGACTGAAGAATTTATGGATCTAAAGGCAGAGGAGGCCTGGGATTACTTCAAGTCAAAGCTGCAGAAGCTATCGGAAGCCTGCATCCCAAGAAAAGGGAAACAATTCATAGGCAGGAGTTGTAGACCAAGCTGAATGAGCAAGCATCTCAGAGAGGTGATTAAGAAAAAGCAGAAAGCATACAGGGAGTGGAAGATGGGAGGGATCAGCAAGGAAAGCTACCTTATTTAGGTCAGAACAGATAGGGATAAAGTGAGAAAGGCTAAAAGTCAAGTAGAGTTGGACCTTGCAAAGGGAATTAAAACCAACAGTAAAAGGTTCTGTAGCCATATAAACAAGAAGAAAACAAAGAAAGAAGTGGGACCGCTAAACACTGAGGATGGAATAGAGGTCAAAGATAATCTAGGCATGGCCCAATATCTAAACAAATACTTTGCCTCAGTCTTTAATAAGGCTAAAGAGGATCTTAGGGATAATGGTAGCATGACAAATGGGAATGAGGTATGGAGGTAGATATTACCATATCTGAGGTAGAAGCGAAACTCAAACAGCTTAATGGGACTAAATCCGGGGGGCCCAGATAATCTTCATTCAAGAATATTAAAGGAATTGGCACATGAAATCGCAAGCCCATTAGCAAGAATTTTTAATGAATCTGTAAACTCAGGGGTTATACCGTATGATTGGAGAATTCCTAACATAGTTCCTATTTTTAAGAAAGGGGAAAAAAGTGATCTGGGTAACTACAGGCCTGTTAGTTTGACATCTGTAGTATGCGAGGTCTCGGAAAAATTTTTGAAAGAGAAAGTAGTTAAGGACATTGAGGTCAATGGTAAATGGGTCAAAATACAACATGGTTTTACAAAAGGTAGATCTTGCCAAACTAACCTGATCTCCTTCTTTGAGAAAGTAACAGATTTTTTAGATAAAGGAAACACAGTGGATCTAATTTACCTAGATTTCAGTAAGGCATTTGATACCGTGCCACATGGGAAATTATTAGATAAATTGGAAAAGATGGGGATCAATATGAAAATTGAAAGGTGGATAAGGAATTGGTTAACAGGGAGACTACAGTGGGTCCTACTGAAAGGTGAACTGTCAGGCTTGAGGGAGGTTACCAGTGGAGTTCCTCAGGGATCAGTTTTGGGACCAATCTTATTTAATCTTTTTATTACTGACCTCGGCACAAAAAGTGAGGGTGTGCTAATAAAGTTTGTGGATGATACAAAGCTGGGAGGTACTGCCAATTTAGAGAGAGACAGGGAAATCATACAGGAAGATCTGGATGACCTTGTAAACTGGAGTAATAGTAACAGGATGAAATTTAATAGTGAAAAGTGCAAGGTCATGCATTTAGGGATTAATAACAAGAATTTCAGTTATAAGCTGGGGATGGATCAATTAGAAGTAACGGAGGAGGAGAAGGACCTTGGAGTATTGGTTGATCATAGGATGACTGAGCCACCAATGTGACATGGCCATGAAAAGAGCTAATGCAGTCTTGGGATGAATCAGGCGACATATTTCCAGTAGAGATAAGGAGATTTTAGTACCGTTATACAAGGCACTGGTGAGACCTCACTTGGAATACTGTGTGCAGTTCTGGTCTCCCATGTTTAAGAAGGATGAATTCAAACTGGAACAGGTACAGAGAAGGGCTACTAGGATGATCCGAGGAATGGAAAACCTGTCTTATGAAAGGAGACTCAAGGAGCTTGGCTTGTTTAGCCTAACTAAAAGAAGGTTGAGGGGAGATATGATTGCTCTGTATAAATATATCAGAGGGATAAATACCGGAGAGGGAGAGGAATTATGTAAGCTCAGTACCAATGTGGACACAAGAACAAATGGATATAAACTGGTCATTGGGAAGTTTAGACTTGAAGTTAGACAAAGGTTTCTAACCATCAGAGGAGTGAAGTTTTGGAATAGCCTTCCAAGGGAAGTAGTGGGGGCAAAAGACATACCTGGCTTTAAGATTAAACTCGATAAGTTTATGGAAGAGATGGTAAGATTGGATAACATGATTTTGGTAATTAATTGATCTTTAAATATTCATGGTAAATAAACCCAGTGGCCTGTGATGGGATGTTAGATGGGGTGGGATTTGAGTTACTACAGAAAATTCTTTCCTGGGTATTTGGCTGGTGAATCTTGCCCATATGCTCAGGGTTTAGCTGATCGCCATATTTGGGGTCGGGAAGGAATTTTTCCCCAGGGCAGATTGGAAGAGGCCCTGAAGGTTTTTCGCCTTCCTCTGTAGCATGGAGCACGGGTCACTTGCAGGAGGATTCTCTGCTCCTTGAAGTCTTTAAACCACAATTTGAGGACTTCAATAGCTCAGACATAGGTGAGAGGTTTTTCGCAGGAGTGGGTTGGTGAGATTCTGTGGCCTGCGTTGCGCAGGAGGTCGGACTAGATGATCATAATGGTCTCTTCTGACCTTGGTATCGGTCATAAACGTAAAGGAAAGAGGAAACCCCTTTAAAATCCCTCCTGGCCAGAGGAAAAATCCTCTCACCTGTAAAGGGTTAAGAAGCTAATGGTAACCTCGCTGGCACCTGACCAAAATGACCAATGAGGAGACAAGATACTTTCAAAAGCTGGGAGGAGGGAAAGAAACAAAGGGTCTGTGCCTGTTGGTATGCTGCTTTGCCGAGGATAGAACAGGAAAGGAGTCTCAGAACTTTTAGTAAGTAATCTAGCTAGGTATGCGTTAGATTATGATTTCTTTAAATGGCTGAGAAAAGAATTGTGCTGAATAGAATGACTATTTCTGTCTGTGTGTCTTTTTTGTAACTTAAGGTTTTGCCTAGAGGGATTCTCTATGTTTTGAATTTAATTACCCTGTAAGGTACCTACCATCCTGATTTTACAGGGGTGATTCCTTTACTCCTATTTCTATTAAAAGTTTTCTTGTAAGAAAACTGAATGCTTTTTCATTGTTCTCAGATCCAAGGGTTTGGGTCTGTGGTCACCTATGCAAATTGGTGAGGATTTTTACCAAACCTTTCCCAGGAAGTGGAGTGCAAGGGTTGGGAGGATTTTGGGGGGAAAGACATGTCCAAACTATGTTTCCCAGTAAACCCAGTTAGAGTTTGGTGGTGGCAGTGGTTATTCCAAGGACAAAGGATAAAATTAATTTGTACCTTGGGGAAGTTTTAACCTAAGCGGGTAAAAGTAAGCTTAGGAGGTTTTCATGCAGGTCCCCACATCTGTACCCTAGAGTTCAGAGTGGGGGAGGAACCTTGAAATGGTGGCAGAGTGGTGGGATTAACCTGAAATCATTTTGAGATCAATTTGAGATTTTTTGAACTAGAAATACAGATTTTAAAAAGGAAATTTTTTTTCCTTTGGGGCTGCTGGAAAAGAGGTCCAGAAAGCAGTTGAAACTAAAAGCAGCTTGTTTTTTCTCTGCTTTGGGCCAGAGGAGAGACAAAAGGGGATTATCTTTGTGAATTGCAGGTTTTCTTTGCCTGGAGGCAGGGTACTTAACTCCTGCAGGGAAATTCAGTCTTCCAAACCAGAAGGGTTTTTTTTTTCCCCCTAAAAGTAAATAGGGGGGGGTGTTCTACCCATTTGCCTGGAGACAAAAGTGGCATGGGATTTTTTTATTTTTTTTTAGGATTTTGATTTTTTTTTTTTTTTTTTTTTTTTTACAAGGAGCACAAGTTTGAAAAGGAATTTTTTTTTCCTTTGGGCTGCTGGTAAGCAGGTTTCCAAGTAATTGGAGGTTTTTTGCTTTGATTTGGGACCAGAGCAGAGACAAGGGAATTGTCTTTTTCTGTAGGCTGACAATCACTATCAGAGAATAGGTATTCTATTCCAGCACAGCAAAATTTTACAGCCAAGTTTTGTTTGTTTATTTCTAAACCTCAGGCGTAAAGTTAGTTAAAAAACAGAGAGGTTAGGATGACAAAATCCACGGCTCGACAAAAGCTGGAATTAGCCAGATTTCAGGCTAAGGAAAAACAAAGGGAACATGAAAGACAGATAGAACTCATGCGGCTGAAGGAGAAGGAGAAGGAAGAAGAGAGGAAGCATGTGGAGGAGGAGAGGGAAAAAGAGAAGCAGCATGCACTGGAGATGGAGAAGGTAAAGGCTCAGCAGAATATACCAACAAACCCTAGCAATCCTTCTCCAGGTACCACTTCCCATCCCAGAAAGTTCCCCACCTACAAGGCAGGCGATGATACTGAGGCCTTCCTAGAAAACTTCGAAAGGGCCTGCCTTGGGTACAACATCTCTACTGACCAATATATGGTAGAGCTGAGGCCGCAGCTCAGTGGACCCTTAGCTGAGGTGGCAGCTGAAATGTCTAAAGAACACATGAACAAGTATAACTGTTTAAATCCAAGGCGAGAGTCAGAATGAGGATAACACCCGAGCAGTCTCGTCGGAGGTTCAGAGCCCTAAGGTGGAAACCAGACGTGTCATTTACCCGACACGCCTACCACATTGTGAAACATTGGGATGCCTGGATATCAGGAGCAAGTGTTGAGTCTCCAGTAAATTTGCCCTTCCTAATGCAAATGGAACAATTCTTAGAGGGTGTTCCTGAGGAAATAGAAAGATGCATCCTAGATGGGAAGCCCAAAACTGTAATTGAGGCAGGAGAGATTGGAGTCTGATGGGTGGAGGTGGCCGAGAAGAAGAAAACTGGTCGCAGTTGGAGCAGAGACCAGAAGGGACAACCCCAGACCACACCCTATCACCGGGGGCCGCCCAAAGCCCCACCTACCTCCCAAAGAACCCTCCAGACCCCTTATCGTCCCACCACCCTGTTCTCCAGCAACCCACCTCGCCCCAGTGACCCGTCAGCTGGACGATGTTTTAAATGTAACGAGCTGGGGCATGTAAAGGCCAACTGCCCCAAGAAACCCAACAGATTACAGTTCATTGCACCGGGATCACACCAGAGGTCCGCAGGCCCAGATACCTCCCAGATACCCTTGGAGCGGAGGGAAACTGAGTGTGGGCAGGAAGAAGGTCACCGCGTGGAGGGACACCAGAGCACAAGTGTCAGCTATCCATGCTTCCTTAGTGGACCCCAATTTAATCAACCCAGAGATCCAAGTGACGATTCAACCCTTCAAGTCCAACTCTTTCAATTTGCCTACAGCCAAGTTGCCTGTCCAGTACCAGGGCTGGTCAGGAACGTGGACTTTTGCAGTCTATGATGATTATCCCATCCCCATGCTGTTGGGGGAAGACTTGGCCAATCATGTGAAGCGGGCCAAGAGGGAGGGAATGGTCACCCGTAGCCAGGCTAAACAAGCCGTGAGGCCTTGCTCTATTCCGGAAACTTCTATCAGGACCCAGTCAGAGGTGATGGACCCGGACCCCAGGCCAATGTCTGCAACAGCAGTAGTGGATCCAGTCCCAGAGACCCAGACGGAACCAGTCCCAGAACCGGAACCAGCCGAACAACCAGCACCAGACCATTTGCCAGCACTGAATCCAGTACTTGCAACCTCAACACCAGAGGGCCCCACCGAACCTGAACCGACAGCAGCCCATAACCCTACACAAGAGGCTCAGCCGGAGCCTGAACCCCAACATAGTGTCCCAGCGGAGAGCGGTTCACAGTCAGTGGAAACAGCCCCATCCCCTACACCGCTTCCAGAGGGACCAAGCATAGGTCCACAATCCAATGAGGAACTGATGTCTCCAGCATCAAGGGAACAGTTGCAGACAGAACAGGAAGCAGATGAAAGCCTCCAGAGAGCTTGGACGGCGGCACGGAGCAACCCACTGCCTCTCAGCTCTTCTAATCGATCCAGGTTTGTTGTAGAAAGAGGACTTTTATACAAGGAAACTCTTTCTGGTGGACACTAGGAAGACTGGCATCCTCAGAGACAGTTGGTAGTTCCAACTAAATATCGGGCCAAGCTCTTGAGCTTAGCCCACGATCACCCTAGTGGCCATGCTGGGGTGAACAGGACCAAAGACTGTTTCGGGGGGGTCATTCCACTGGGAGGGAATGGGCAAGGATGTTTCTACCTATGTCCGGTCTTGTGAAGTACGCCAAAGAGTGGGAAAACCCCAAGACCAGGTCAAAGCACCTCTCCAGCCCCTCCCCATCACTGAAGTTCCATTTCAGCAAGTAGCTGTGGATATTCTGGGTCCTTTTCCGAAAAAGACACCCAGAGGAAAGCAGTAAATACTGACTTTCATGGATTTTGCCACCCGATGGCCGGAAGCAGTAGCTCTAACCAACACCAGGGCTAAAAGTGTGTGTGCCAGGCACTAGCAGACATTTTTGCCAGGGTAGGTTGGCCCTCCGACATCCTCACAGATGCAGGGACTAATTTCCTGGCAGGAACTACGGAAAACCTTTGGGAAGCTCATGGGGTAAATCACTTGGTTGCCACTCCTTACCAACATCAAACAAATGGCGTGGTGGAGAAGTTTAATGGAACTTTGGGGGCCATGATATGTAAATTCGTAAATGAGCACTCCAATGATTGGGACCTAGTGTTGCAGCAGTTGCTCTTTGCATACAGAGCTGTACCACACCCCAGTTTAGGGTTTTCACCATTTGAACTTGTATATGGCCGTGAGGTTAAGGGGCCATTGCAGTTGGTGAAGCAGCAATGGGAGGAATTTACACCTTCTCCAGGAACTAACATTCTGGACTTTGTAACCAACCTACAAAACACCCTCCAAACCTCTTTAGCCCTTGCTAAAGAAAACTTACAGGATGCTCAAAAAGAGCAAAAAACCTGGTATGATAAACATGCCAGAGAGTGTTCCTTCAAAGTAGGGGACCAGATCATGGTCTTAAAGGCGCTCCAGGCCCATAAAATGGAAGCATCATGGGAAGGGCCATTCACGGTCCAGGAGCGCCTGGGAGTTGTTAATTATCTCATAGTATTCCCCACCTCCAACCGAAAGCCTAAGGTGTACCATATTAATTCTCTAAACCCTTTTATTCCAGAGAATTAAAGGCTTGTCAGTTTACAGCCCAGGGAGGAGACAATGCTGAGTGGCCTGAAGGTGTCTACTATGAAGGGGAAAATGCTGGTGGTGTGGAAGAGGTGAACCTCTTCATGACCCTTGGGCGTATGCAGTGACAGCAGATCCAGGAGCTGTGCACTAGGTACACGCCAACGTTCTCAGCCACCCCAGGACTGACTGAACAGGCATACCACTCCATTGACACAGGTAATGCTCACCCAATTAAAGTCCAACCTTACCGGGTGTCTCCTCAAGCTAAAACTGCTATAGAACGGGAGATCCAGGATATGTTACAGATGGGTGTAATCCACCCCTCTGGAAGTGCATGGCCATCTCCAGTAGTTCTAGTTCCCAAACCAGATGGGGAAATACATTTTTGCGTGGACTACCGTAAGCTAAATGCTGTAACTCGCCCAGACAACTATCCAATGCCACGCACAGATGAACTATTAGAGAAACTGGGACAGGCCCAGTTCATCTCTACCTTGGACTTAACCAAGGGGTACTGGCAGGTACCACTAGATGAATCTGCCAAGGAAAGGTCAGCCTTCACCACACATCTCGGGCTGTATGAATTTAATGTACTCCCTTTCGCGCTGCGAAATGCACCCGCCACCTTCCAAAGATTTGTAGATGGTCTCCTAGCGGGATTAGGAGAATATGCAGTCGCCTACCTTGACGATGTGGCCATATTTTCGGATTCCTGGGCAGACCACCTGGAACATCTACAAAAAGTCCTTGAGCGCATAAGGGAGGCAGGACTAACTGTTAAGGCTAAGAAGTGTCAAATAGGCCTAAACAGAGTGACTTACCTTGGACACCAGGTGGGTCAAGGAACTATCAGCCCCCTACAGGCCAAAGTGGATGCTATCCAAAAGTGGCCTGTCCCAAAGTCAAAGAAACAGGTTCAGTCCTTCTTAGGCTTGGTCGGTTATTACAGACTATTTGTACCGCAATACAGCCAAATCGCCGCCCCACTGACAGACCTAACCAAAAAGAAACAGCCAAATGCTGTTCAGTGGACCGAAAAGTGTCAGAAGGCCTTTAACAAGCTTAAAGCGACACTCATGCCTGAGCCTGTACTAAGGGCCCCAGACTTTGACAAACCGTTCCTAGTAACCACAGATGCGTCTGAGCGTGGTATGGGAGCAGTTTTAATGAAGGAAGGACCGGATCAAGAATTCCATCCTGTCATGTTTCTCAGCAAGAAGCTGTCTGAGAGGGAAAGCAATTGGTGAGTCAGTGAAAAAGAATGTTATGCCATTGTCTATGCTCTGGAAAAGCTACTCCCATATGTTTGGGGACGGTGTTTCCACCTGCAAACCGACCGTGCTGCACTGAAGTGGCTTCACACCGTCAAAGAAAATAACAAAAAACTTCTTCGGTGGAGTTTAGCTCTCCAAGATTTTGATTTCAACATCCAACACATCTCAGGAGCTTCTAATAAAGTGGCTGATGCACTCTCCCGTGAAAGTTTCCCAGAATCAACTGGTTAAAATCGTCCTTGAGATGTGGAAAATATTGTTAGTCTTTATGTACTTGGTAGTATATTTAGAGATGCATGTGTCTTATTAACTCTGTTTTTCCTAGAGCTCCAGGAAGAAATCCCAGCCAGTGTTTCACCCTAGCTGAGATTTGGGGGGGCGTGTCATAAATGTAAAGGGAAGGGGAAACCCCTTTAAAATCCCTCCTGGCCAGAGGAAAAATCCTCTCACCTGTAAAGGGTTAACAAGCTAAAGGTAACCTCGCTGGCACCTGACCAAAATGACCAATGAGGAGACAAGATACTTTCAAAAGCTGGGAGGAGGGAGAGAAACAAAGGGTCTGTGCCTGTTGGTATGCTGCTTTGCCAAGGATAGAACAGGAATGGAGTCTCAGAACTTTTAGTAAGTAATCTAGCTAGGTATGCGTTAGATTATGATTTCTTTAAATGGCTGAGAAAAGAATTGTGCTGAATAGAATGACTATTTCTGTCTGTGAGTCTTTTTTTGTAACTTAAGGTTTTGCCTAGAGGGATTCTCTATGTTTTGAATCTAATTACCCTGTAAGGTACCTACCATCCTGATTTTACAGGGGTGATTCCTTTACTCCTATTTCTATTAAAAGTTTTCTTGTAAGAAAACTGAATGCTTTTTCATTGTTCTCAGATCCAAGGGTTTGGGTCTGTGGTCACCTATGCAAATTGGTGAGGATTTTTACCAAACCTTTCCCAGGAAGTGGAGTGCAAGGGTTGGGAGGATTTTGGGGGGAAAGACATGTCCAAACTATGTTTCCCAGTAAACCCAGTTAGAGTTTGGTGGTGGCAGTGGTTATTCCAAGGACAAAGGATAAAATTAATTTGTACCTTGGGGAAGTTTTAACCTAAGCTGGTAAAAGTAAGCTTAGGAGGTTTTCATGCAGGTTCCCATATCTGTACCCTAGAGGTCAGAGTCGGGGAGGAACCTTGACAGTATCTATGAATCTATCTATCTATATTATATATATATATATTCTGCAAGCTATTTAAATTTATTTAAAAATATAAATATAAATTTAAATAGCTTGCAGAATATAAATCCAGAACTTGGCTAGGAATTATACTTGCAAAAATGCTGAAAGTTTTAAATTTTCAGACATTAGGAACCATAACAATTTTTATTTATTTAGGAGTTGTGAGGGAAAGAGTTTTCCTTTACTAAGTTATACCCCTTATTATGTTTCTTCCAATTTTCAGTGTCCAAAACAATCCAAGAGATGAATTTATACATAAATATTTCCTAGACAAAGTGAGTGTATACATGCTATTGGTGATCCTAACAGATATCAAATAATTAATATTTTGTAGAAAGAGTAATATCCTACTGGTAAATTCTATCTGTATACAAATACATAATAATTTTAAAGATCAGCATTCAAACCAGAATTTTAACAAAAATGCCTTTAATAGCACATGAATATGCAATGTTCCTTCTAAAGAGAAACTATACTGCATATTTTATTTTATTTAGTAATTAAAAGGTATATAAAATGAAATGCATTCTTCTCTATTAGTCATTCACCACAGAAATTAAATAAAATCATAATAATTGAAGTAAATATGACAATATTTTAAAGTCATGCCATTGGAGTAACTATGGATCCATTCTCATATTTAAGTTATATAAATAATAACTGATATTTGCAGTGATTTTTAAAATATACTATGTTATTTATTACATCATGACATGTTGCCAGTTAGACCTCACAGATTAGAAGCAAGCATTTCTATACTAGCCTAACACAATTACACTCACTAGTATTACATTATAGACTCTACTAATACTTGTATTGTCCTCTCACACACAGCATGCAATGATGTTACTGTCTCTTGACTCCATTAACATCATTACATGCTGTGTGTGAGAGGAAAATACAAGTATTACTATAGTACTAATTACTACTAATATATGTGTGTGTGTAAAAATAACAGAGAGAGCATGCACATATATACAATTCTGTGAATTAACCTGCATACAATATTAATACATACATTTCATAATGTTCCTAACCCTAGGCTTGCAATCAATTATGTTAAAAGTTTGCTAACAAAGTAGTTTCACCACTAGAAGAGTTAGCAGTTATTTCTTTCAACCTATGCTCATTGGCAAAGGAGTTTCCCTTGACTAGTTTGAGTCCTTTTACATACAGAATAAAGCAGTGAGCTAAATACAGCGCATCTAATAGCCAGCGTACCAGAAGGAGTGTCTCTGAGGGAAGACAAAATTTTAAAAGGTTTTGTATTATAGAAAGCGGGTTGACAAAGTGCCAGAAAGTATATTTTGTTTGGGTGCTCAAATCCAGATGAATTTGGTGTCAAATCAAAGTATGTTGACCCTGATGTAGGTAAAGTCTAGCAGAACCCAATGTTTTATTCATGAATGCCTGAAATTTAGCAGCTCAGTGAGTTAACAATCTGAAAGGACATAGTTGAGAGAGAAGGCACCTGAAATTATATGTGAACCTAAGATGGCATTTCCATACAATCTTCTTTCCAAGAATTTTATCTGTGTGTCTTTGCTCAATAATATTCAGCACATATTAAGTAAATCAGTCTTTAAAACCTCAATGGAAACAGCTTTCAAAATGCTTCATTTACCTATGACATAAAAATCTCTTTCATAGTTCAGAACTTCAAAACACAAAACTACAAAAAAAGGAATGCCCTGAATGTATTGAATCTCTGGACAACACACTGATGTATTTACTTTTCATAAAATAAGAAAATATTGCAATGTACTTTTTGAAGTGTCCACTGATATATAAGGAAGTATAATTAAGGTGAGATACCTGACAGTACCTAAGAACTCCACAGTCCCAATATACATTTCAATCTATGGCATAGATCAACAGTCTACTGTCCATCATACTATACAAGACATTTCACGGCTATTTTTACCCTTCCTGTCAATGGCTGCTCTCATCCATCAATTTCATTTCGAATTATACTATAGATCAATGCAGTTCAAGACCAGTGTGGCTCTTGTGAATGGTTGACTGCACATATATTCATTTAATAGAGCTCACACTATGACATGTATTGGCCAGCTGCATTTCCTCTCCACTTCAGCAGTTAATTTCATCAATAACTTATCTCATAGCCCGTTTCCCTTTTATCCAGAAAGGAGACTGCTTTGTGCCAAGTCAGCTCTCAGTAGTGATCACTACAGCAAAACTGCAACAATAAAACCTTTCCCCCCCATTTTGAAATAGTTCTTTATCAGTATTGATAAAATAACTAACTGTACTCTGAGATACTGATTTTAAGCTTTGTATAACTAAGGTGTAAGTATATGAGATTACTTCTAATTATGTAACTAATGTCTAATGAAAAACAGTGAGACAACTTTTTACGTGTTACAGTGTGTACCTGTAAAGACCATAGGTACTACATAAAGCCCAAATTATAATATATACAATTGTCTGAGACACTAATAGATATAACTTTAAAAGAGTAAATATCTTTCAAAAATACCTATTGTACTGTATCAAATTGAAAAATGGCATAAGTTCACATTATAAAAGAAAACAGTACATTAGATTGTAAAGTTTACTATCTTTTGTTCCAAACTTTCTGTACAGGAACATGCTTTACGTCTGCATTAATCAAACTTCAAAACCCTACTTCTGTAGCCCCACTGTGTTCTACCAAAAAGAGCACAACTACAAAAATCTAAGAGTGGTAGATTTCTCTGATCTGTGTGTGGAGAGGGAGAGAGAGAGAGAGAGAACGAACTGTGGGACCTGCTAAGGTGTTATTTTTCAAGTAGGCAGAGGGTGAGGAAGGTGAGATTTTTTTTTTTAAGTCCTTAAAATATAGTTTAAAAATTACACAAATAGTAGAAGTCCAGACAATATTTAAGTACAAATCCAATATATGGTATCCCCAATGAAAAAGTGGCCAATTAGAGAAAAATGAAATCCCATATTGAACGTGGGAAACTTAATAAAAAGGGACCAGAAACACCTGCCATAAAGCTAAATCATGTATTTTAATTTAAAGGAGAATGAAGATGACACAACAGATACACTGGAGTGAACGTAGATATTCATTATTTGTAGATACAAAAACATAATTCTTACCCACTAAAGAAGATTTAGTAGTAGTTTTCAAAAGTTGGATACAGTGAATTTGGCCCATAAACATTCACATATAGTATCCATGTTTGTAGCGAAGATGGTGAATTTTTTAAAATGATACTGCATTAGGGTCTGAGGATCAGACTATATACAAACATTGCATTGATTTAAATAAAATATTTTTTAATCAATTTAGTCAAACTGGTGCAAACCCATGTGGGCACTATTAAATGAATTTACAACTGGCTCCATTTAGCTTACTCAAGTGAAATCATATGTAAATCAATTTAAGTATGCCCACACAGGGGGTTGGTTTAATCAATATAACTATATCAATTTTAAAAATAATTTTACCTGAAGTAGTCTAGACATTGTGTTTGTACAAGTCCTACGAGTGCAAAACAAACTGTATTTTTAAATTGGTATTGGGTTCTTTTACAAAGATTACCCTAACAATAATTTCAATTTTTACTCCTGCCAGTAGGGCAGGAAGAGAGAAATTAGCTATTACTTTTTTGTTATGGAAAGCACTCAGATAGCACAATGATGGGCAACATTATAAGAACCCCATTAACTACATATTCTTAAGATTAAATTTGGCAATGTATGTTTCAATCAGGTTTCCTTTGCTCTTGTTGGTTTGTAATTTGAATATGTGACAGCAAAAAGGCATGAATATTATTAAATAAAGAAAATATTACTTATTTCAGTCCAGAAGAACAGTGATTGAACATAATTCAGGGGTGGTTGGGCATTGTTGGTTACCCAATATATTATATTCTTAACATTCCAAGTCCACCTAAAACATATTGTTACCATGGTATTCTTAATACGACAGGTTACATCAAAATGTTAATGAAAAGACTGCAAAAGCTCGTATTGCATCTTACTGCAGACTGCAATCTGGTATATTGTGTTGGCTTTAACACAAGAATGCAGTTCATAGTGTCAATTTCAGGTAAGCAGCATTAGTGGTTTACCAAGAATTGCACACAATAGGAATAGTTGATGGATTTTATTCTTTAGTATTAACCGTACAGAGTATTGTGAAATTCAAGCATAAAAATTAACACTGACATAATATCTTGCAAACTGAATGAAGGAATAGAAACTCCAAGTTAAGTCTACCACACTATTTTCTAAGGTATTACAACATTTATCATAAATGTTTATCACTGGCCCACGCCGAGACTTTTAGATAGCGTACAGTAAGTACCACAAAGTTATTAAAGACTGAATGTCAAACGCTACTTGGATTTTCCTTTCCCGGGTAATATCTCTTAATGTTGCTTTAACAGAGTAGAATTTTTAAAATTTTAGCTTGTTTTACTACATAGGATATTAATTTGTATATTATCAATTAAACTAAACAGATGCCTGCAGGACTACAATTAACTTAATTGATCTCAAAGCAAATGATATATATAAGGACTCATTAAAGCTTATTACAAACTACTGATGTAAACAGATTTCTAGAATTTAATGAAATGGCCTAAACTAAATAGTGCTAAACCATTTTAAAGCAAATATTAATGAAATATGAACATTCTTTCAAAGATTGTAGTAACAATTTCACAGACTGATTAATCCAACAGAAAACTGAAGTTAATTAATTTACAAGTGTGCAATGATATTAAAGATTTTCCATAGGTGTTTACAATGTTGACAGAAAAATACTGACCACAAAGTAACATTCACTTAAAATGATTTCACCCACAATATATACTGTATTAATTCTAAAAATATTTAATCATAAAGCTAATCTGTGACAAGCTGTTATTTTATTGCTTTTGATTATTTGTTTTTATTCAAATGTAGTATTTCCTAATGAGAAAATATTTATTAGAAAACATTTGTCTATGAGAAATTTCTGTGTAATCCCAAACTATTATTGCACCAGACACCTTTCTTCCCGATTACTACATCTTACCTTCAAAAAGAGCAAAACCTGCATTCCTTTCTCCAGCAGAACCCCTATTGATACTTTATACATAATTTGGCCCTTATTTTCTCTACAGGCTCTGGACATCTACAATCTCTTCAGATATTACAGTAATGTAGTTAAATCTCCACTATCAGTAGGCACTTGAATAAATGATATTTGTGCATACACCCTTCAGCAAACTGATAATAGTTCTTCATACAGCCTTTGAAAACAAGCTATTACTTTGTGATGCTTCATTTTCTAAATGTATTCTAGCTTACAGGGATTTTTAATTGCATATTTTTGAAGAGAAAAATTGTTATACTTGAATTACATTATTTATTCCTATTTTATCTTTTCATTTGCCAAAGTTGTTGATGTTTCTGTTTAATGGTAAACAGTAAGATGGACTTGTTTGTTCTTAAAACAATTGCATTACAAATTACTTAGTAAGCAAGCTGCTTAACAGTGAAAATTTACCTAGAAGGAGAAACAAAAAAAAATAACCAATACCGACTGATGGCAATCCATATTCTGCCATAGAACAGTGGTTTAAAATATGTAATTATATTGGGTCACCAGATTCATGTAGGGGAGAAAAGGGAAATAAATATTGAAAATACACTGATCTGAATGAAATCAGTACACATTTCTTAACTTTTGCAAATACTGAAGAAAAACATTTCTAACTTAATAGACATGAATTAACACTGACCTCCATAACACTAATTTAAGACTGCAATTTTACCATTAGTGTGCAATTTTTTCCCTACATTAGGTACTGTTTATAGAATGAGCATTGGCAAAGATTCTCTGAAAATATTTTTGGATTGATGCAGAGAAATCTAATTATCCTCTTCTTTTCCTGCTACTCCAGAAATCCCTACACCCCCCACCCCCTAACCCTATTATTCCCTCAGAGACCTCTTTCACCTAAAGGTCCCTTTGGCTATAGAGGTCTCAAAATAACTCCCTTTGGAGACTGTCAGTTCTATAAAAGTATCACTAACACAACACTCCATCCATCCATCCAGGTTCTAAAAGTAGAGCCTCCTACATCTTGATGGTCCAGGGAACAAGCATGTTCAATAATCCAGGACTGGGTATTTTAATCTACATCTCTTGAAATGCATGTATCACTTCATGGAAAGTCCCTGCATCCTGCAAATGCTATCTAAGGGGTAAGGGTTACACGGTTAAGGGGAGAGGGGAGGAGAAAAGGAGATGTACACTTGGGGTGCAGCCAACACAACCCACCTTCAATCCTATACTCATAATGTGACGCTCCTCCCCTTAATTCCCATTTCTGATCTCTCCCCTAGACCTGGACCAGCAGGAAGTGGGTCCCATCAGGAGCAGAGGCAGATGATACAGATGGTGGTAGGGTCCAGGGGAAAACCAGGCAAGAAAGAGTGAATGGGGCCATGTTTACTTGGCTCCAGCAGTACATCTGAAAGAGAATCGTAAAGATCTCACCTATACTGATGTAGATAGAGTTACAATTCTGGCTAATGGGGAGAAGGCAACAGATTGTACTGAAAGGTGAACAACTGGACTGGAGAGAGGTTATCACTGTAGTTTCTCAAGGATTGGTCTTTGGACCAATCTTATTTGATATTTTTATTAATGGCCTTGATACAAAAAATAGGGGTCTGCTAATGAAATCTGCAGATGATATAAAGTTGTGAGGCATTGTCAATATAGAGGAGGATAGGAATATTATACAGGAAGATCTGGATGACCTTGAACAGTGGACTGACAGAAATACAACAGATTTCAACAGTACATAGTACAAATTCATGCACTAAGAGTGTCTGCTATAAGCTAGAGGCTCATCAGACTGGGAGAGAGACCTGGGGTTGGTCGATCACAAGATGACTATGAACCACCAATATGATGCGACAGTGAACAAGACACCTTTGATCCTACCATGTACCAGGCAAGGGATTTCCAATAGTGATATAGAACTATTTGTGTCACTGTACAAGGCACTGGTAAGACCTCATTTGGAATATTGTGTATAATTCTGGTCAACCATGTTCAAGGAAGGTTAATTCAAACTTGAAGAGGTGCTGAGAAGAGCTACTAAGATGACCAGGGGAAGGAAGGACCTATCTTAGAGAGGAGATTGAAAGAGCTTGGCTTGTTTAGTCTATCAAAACAAAGGCTATAAATACATCAGGGGAATATACAGCAGGAAGGGTGAAGAGCTATTTAAGATAAAGGACAAGGTTGGCACCACAACAAATTGGTATAAACTGGCCATGAACAAATTCAGTCTGGAAATTAGAAAGTTTCTAACCATCATAGAGCTGAGGTTCTGGAACAACCTCCCAATAGGAGTTGTGGAGGCAAACAACTTAATTTTGTGAGAGAGATGGAGCAATTTGAGTGTGTTTGTATGACAAGGTTGCTTATGAGGGTAGAGGGCAGGGCACCATAAACATGGGAATTGCTTCTGGTTTATGTTTTATGTTCCTACAAACTCATGCTTCAGGATTTCAGCTAGCCACTGGTGGGTGGTCAAGAAGAGATTTCCTCCCTCAAAGTATTCTGACTGGGTTTTTTTTCTTTTCTTTTCTTTTTTTTTTTTTGAAGTCACCGTCCTTTGAAGCATGAGGAACAACCACGGCTGGAGATAGGAAATTGGACAGGGTGGGTGAGAGCTCTGCATTGGCACAAAGCATTCTCTCTCTCAGATGCTTGGCTCACTAGTTCTTACTCATATGCTCAGAGTCTAACTGATCACTGTATGTGGGGTTGGGAAGGAATTTCCCCCATGTCAGATTGGTGGTGAGCTTGGAGTTTTTTGGCCTTCCTCTGCACTATGTGGTTACAGGTCACTTGCCAGGATTATCTGTGTACATCTCACTGGCTGTAATACTTTGGTCTAATTTCAGTTGTTGGGTATAGTGCGCAGACATTGGATGTTGTTGGTGGCTTGTGATACACAAGAGGTCAGAGTAGATTTAATAGTCCCTTCTGCTGTTAAACTCTATGACTCTTGTCAAGGTTCCTCCCCCACTCTGAACTCTAGGGTACAGATGTGAGGACCTGCACGAAAAACCTCCTAAGCTTATCTTTACCAGCTTAGGTCAAAACTTCCCCAAGGTACAAAATATTCCACCCTTTGTCCTTGGATTGGCCGCTACCACCACCAAACTAATACTGGTTACTGGGGAAGAGCTGTTTGGACACGTCTTTCCCCCCAAAATACTTCCCAAAACCTGGCACACCACAAACCTGGACAAGGTTTGGTAAAAAGCCTCACCAGTTTGCCTAGGTGACTACAGACCCAGACCCTTGGATCTGAGAACAATGAAAAAGCATTCAGTTTTCTTATAAGAAGACTTTTAATAAAAATAGAAGTAAATAGAAATAAAGAAATCCCCCCTGTAAAATCAGGATGGTAGATACCTTACAGGGTAATTAGATTCAAAACATAGAGAACCCCTCTAGGCAAAACCTTAAGTTACAAAAAAGATACACAGACAGAAATAGTTATTCTATTCAGCACAGTTCTTTTCTCAGCCATCTAAAGAAATCATAATCTAACATGTACCTAGCTAGATTACTTACTAAAAGTTCTAAGACTCCATTCCTGGTCTATCCCCGGCAAAGACAGAATATAGACAGACACACAGACCCTTTGTTTCTCTCCCTCCTCCCAGCTTTTGAAAGTATCTTGTCTCCTCATTGGTCATTTTGGTCAGGTGCCAGCGAGGTTACCTTTAGCTTGTTAACCCTTTACAGGTGAGAGGAATTTTCCTCTGGCCAGAAGGGATTTCAAAGGGGTTTACCCTTCCCTTTATATTTATGACAACTCTAATGGTGTTATATCACTGTAAAAAACAGTCTGACATCAGAATCAGGCCCTGAGTCTCCATTTATTTCCATTCTTCCCCCCTTGTTCTAGCAGTATGCCTAGAATGTACACTCTCTAATGTCATTTTATGCCTAGAATGTTCACTCTCTAATGTTATTTTTAAAATATTGATCAGTTTGTGAAGTGCAATACAAATAGACATAGCATAATCATTCCCATACTTAGATTCAATAATAATCCACACACAACACATAAACCAAATTCCATCCAGTGGAATTTAAACTCCTCTACCTTGGGTGACCAACAAGTTTGAAACCCACGACATTTAGATCTTCAACACAAACCAATGCCACCTGAGCTAAAGTAATGGGTAGCAATCGTAGGCTGATCTCCTCTACATGGAGTAGTCACTAGAGAGGATGCAACACATTTTACACATTTGTTAGACAGCAGAGGATACTGGCTGGGGGGAGGATTAAGCACATTTATTCTGAAAGGCAACATGGCTAAATGGATGAAGCTTGGGTCTGTCATATTGGAGAACTATAGCCTATTCTAGTCCCTATTAAAACCTCTTCATGCAACTTCACTGGCGTATGGGGACTATACAATGGACAGAACAGGCCCTGGGGGAACTCTCACAGTTAAGTGGCATCGGAGGACTGGCGTACATCACCCTTCACTGCTACCCCTTGCAATTCATGGTGTTTGGGTGTGGCCATGATAAAAGGGACTTTTCCAGGGGCAGGAGGAGGAATGGCCATAGCATAAGTACTCCGGCAATTCTGGACTGTGAGGAAGCCTGTTGGAGCAGAATCTAAGTTAGAGCAGATTCTGGGGTTTTGAAAGATATACTCTAAGGGTATTTCTACACTACGAAATTAGGTCAATATTACAGAAGTTAATTTTATACAGTCGATTGCGTATGTCCACACTAAGCACAATAAGTCGGCGGAGTGCATCCACATTACCGGGGCTAACATCAACTTAAAGAGCGGTACACTGTGGGTAGCTATCCCACAGTTCCCGCAGTCTCTGCTGCCCATTGGAATTCTGGGTTAACCTCCCAATGCCTGATGAGGCAAAAACATTGTCGCGGGTGGTTTTGGGTACATGTCGTCAGTCGCCCCTCCCTCCATGAAAGCAACAGCAGACAATCGTTTTGAGTCTTTTTTCCACACAGACGCCATACCACAGCAAGCGTGCAACCCGCTCAGCTCATCGATACCACCACTGTTGTGTCCTCGGTGCTGCTGGCAGCAGACGGTGCAGCAGGTCTGCTAACTATCATCATCCACCACTTCCGCTGAAACTCTGCTCTCCTACAGCTCAGGGGATCCGTTCTGGTCCTTCTGGGTGCTGCTTACTTTCATCCTCCACCGCTTCCGCTGCAACTCTGCTCTCATGAATCCACCTCCCAGGTGCTCTCGTCGTTCTCTATAAATATCTATTCTTGTGGCGTCCGTCTTTAGTCACCGCTTCCGCTGCAACTCTGCTCTCCTGCAGATGCCATACCACAGCAAGCATGGAGCCCGGTCAGATCACAGCGGCAGTTATGAGCATTGTAAACACCTTGCACATTATCCTACAGTATGTGCAGAACCAGAACCTGCAAAAGCAGGTGAGGAGGCGACGGCAGCGCGGTGACGAGAGCGATGAGGACATGGACACAGACTTTTCTCAAAGCACAGGTCCCGGCAATTTGGACATCCTGGTGGCAATTGGGCAGGCTCATGCCGTGGACAGCCGATTCTGGGCCTGGGAAACAAGCACAGACTGGTGGGACTGCATAGTATTACAGGTCTAGGATGGTTCCCAGTGGCTGCAAAACTTTCGCATGCTTAAGGGCACTTCCATGGAACTTTGTGACTTGCTTTCCCCTGCTCTGAAGCGCAAGAATATCAAGATGAGAGCAGCCCTCACAGTTCACGAGTGAGAGGCGATAACCCTCTGAAAGCTTGCAACGCCAGATAGCTACCGGTCAGCAGGGAATCAATTTGGAGTGGGTAAATCTACTGTGGGGGCTCCTGTGATCCAAATAGACAATGCATTCACTGAGCTGCTGTTATCAAGGGTAGTGACTCTGGGAAATGTGCAGGTCATAGTGGATGGCTTTGCTGCAGTGGGATTCCCTAACTGTGGTGGGGCGACAGAAGGAACCCATATCCCTATCTTGGGACCGGGCAACCTTGGTAGCCAGTACATAAACCATGAGGTGTACTTTTCAATGGTGCTGAAAGCACTGGTGGATCACAAGGGACGTTTCACCGACATCAACGTGGGGTGGCCGGGAAAGGTACATGATGCTCGCATCTTCAGGAACTCTGGTCTGTTTGAACAGCTGCAGGAAGGGACTTATTTCCTAGACCAGAAAATAACTGTTGGGGATGTTGAAATGCCCCCCACATTCTTGCGCGTCTGGGTGAGGAGGCTATGGGATTTGGGGAGGAGGACAGGCAGTTACACAGGGGCTGCAGCGGCGGTCTGTGTTCCTGCTGCCTTTCCTGCAGCTCTACCAGACGCCGGAGCTTATCAGTTTGATCCTCCAGTAGCCTCAGCATTGCATCCTTCCTCCTCTCATTGCACTGCCGCCACCTCTCATCTTGCTCCCACCACCTCTCATCTTGCTCGTCCCTCCTGTCCTTGCGTTCATTTTCTGCTTTCCTGGACTCTGCCATTGTTTGCCTCCACGCATTCTGCTGAGCTCTTTCAGTGCGGGAGGACTGCATGAGCTCAGAAAACATTTCACTGCGAGTGCATTTTTTTCGCCTTCTTATCTGCGCTAGCCTCTGGGACAGAGATGATAGGGAGAGTGTTGAAACATTTGCAACTGCGGGAGGAAAAAAAGGGAGAGTAGTATTTAAAAAGACATTTTAGAGAACAATGGCTAGACTCTTTCATGGTGAACCAAGCTGTTAACATTACATAAGCACACATGCTTTCGGTACAAGGTCGCATTTTGCCTCTTATATTGAGGGCCTGTCGGTTTGGTGTGAGATCACACACGCAGGGCTGGGCAACAGAATTCAGCTTGCAGGCAGCCATGGTAAGCCACAGTCTTTTGGCTTCTTCAAACCTTCATAACATGTGGGAATGGTTTCAAACAGCAGCGCCCTCCTTTCCCATACCAAGCACCCATTGGGTTGGCCATTTAAAAAGAGGAGCTGTATTGGCCACGAATGCATCCCAAGTCTTCAGGGCAAATTAATCATTAAACATGCTTGCTTTTAAACCATGTATTATATTTACAAAGGTACACTCACCAGAGGTGCCTTCTCCAGCTTCATGGTCTGGAAGCCCGCCTTGGGAGGTTTGGGAGGGTATTGCCTCCAGGGTGAAAAACAGTTCCTGGCCGTCGGGGAGAATGGTTTCTCCGCTTGTCTACTGTGTGCTTCCTTGTCCCCAAATCCTCATGCTGTTGCGTGAGACTCCCCCCTTGCAGGTGTCCATGGACAGGGGTGGGGTAGAAGTAGGGGCGCTCCCTAGAACTGCATGCAGCTCATCACAGAAGTGGCATGTCTGGGGCTCTAAGCCAGAGTGGCCATTTGGCTCTTTGGCTTTTTTGGTAGGCTTGCCTGAGCTCCTTAATTTTCACATGGCACTACTGCGGGTCCCTGTTGTAGCCTCTGTCCATTATGCCCTTGGAGATTTTGGCAAATATATTGGCATTTTGTCTTTTGGAACGGAGTTCTGATAGCATGGATTCGTCTCCCCATACAGCGATCAGATCCAGTACCTCCCATTCGGTCTATGCTGGAGCTCTTTTGCGATTCTAGGACTGCATGGTCACCTGTGCTGATGAGCTCGCCACGCTGGCCAAAAAGGAAATGAAATTCAAAAGTTCCTGGGGCTTTTCCTGTGTACCTGGCTAGTGCATCTGAGTTGAAAGTGCTGTCCAGACTGGTCACAATGGAGCACTCTGGGATAGCTCCCGGAGGCCAACACCATCAAATTGCGTCCATACCTCAAATTCGACCCAGCGATGTCAATTTCAGCGCTAATCCACTTGTCGGGGAGGAGTACAGAAATCGATTTTAAGAGCCCTTTAAGTCGACAAAAATGGCTTCGCTGTGTGGACGGGTGCAAGATTAAATCGATGTAACGCTGCTAAATTGACCTACACTTGTAGTGTAGACCAGGGCTAAGAATTATTTTGGGAATGTTTATGGCCAAATTATACAGATGGTCAGACTAGATGATCAAAGTGCTCCCTTCGGGCCTCAGAATCTATGGAGGTATGAATTTAAATCTCTCCAGTAGACAAAGCCTTAACTGAGAACCCACACAATATCCACAGCAAACTCCAATGCTATATATACATACATATATAACCAAACAAAAAGGACGGGATAGAAGAAGTTTATACACAAAACAGAGAGTTTTGAAAACTAAGAGCAAGTACCCAAACAAACAGTTCTGACATAGAATAAACTGAAGTAAAATAATGACTGCATACATCATTTGCATTTTTGTAATGGTTAATATATAACTGATGGTTCAGGGCATTACTAGTCATATTTCTCCTGGAGAATAGAGTTATAAGGGTTCTGCTTGGTCAGTGCTTACAGAATATGAACAAGTAGTAAATAATATTTGCTATCAAACATGATTTAAAAAAATACAGATGCTAACCTGAAAAACTTGTAAGAAAATTTTCATATACTTTAACATTATTGTTAAAGAGTCCTTAATAATTCTGTGTTGATACTCTGTAACTTAATGTAAACAAAATGTAACTTAATTGTATATAGTAGCATACAGAATATCACATATTTTATAAGGACATTAAGAATTAAGGCTCAAAAAATATTGCAGTAGCATACATATGCACATATGCAATTCTGCTCTCAGTTACATCTGTGTACCTTAATAACAGCAGAATTTGGCCAATAGTCATTTTAAATCCATTATTTAAACTATCCTCAAAATATCCTTAATAATAATTTATTACAATTTACTTCACTATGTAACAGGAGACAATATACCACTACACATGGCCTATGTTCCTCTGACAACAGCTGAGTCAGAATAAACAAAAATATGTCCACTGCTCTGAAGAATTGTATCCAATAAATTTTTTACAAATGAGAACATTAGGTACAACTAAATGCCAGCTAAGCCGCAGCAAAACTGAATTATTAAATCTGTCTGCCTGTATCCTATTACAGCCTACTTATGAATACTTGATTTTATTTTGTATAATTGACAAGAGTTGTCAGGAAAGGATAGTTTTAATGGCAATCAAATTAAGATCAACTGGTATAAGTGTCACACTGAAGAGTGTGTCAAATGTTGATGAATTAATTGATGGGTCATTGTGAAACAGGTCACGTGAAACTGTCATAAACTGTTATAAATTGACTTGTAATATTACCAGCCTGGCTGCTGAGATTCAGAATCAGAACAATATTGAAAAAGAGACACGTTGCTAGATTATATATACCCGACAAAAGAAAAATATCTAGTACTCGATCGTTTACCATCAACTTAATTTTTAAATCATTTATATGACTTAAATGACTATGTACATGAAAATTTTAAACAGATGACAAGATGAATAGCAGCACTGAGATGATGTGTTTGAGTACACAGTTTCATTTCCACTAGGAGAGGTAAAGTTCAGTTTTGATAGCTACCAGGAAAAAAGAACTGTAATATATCCCACACATTTAAGTTATAATGTCACCACTTGGGACACAGCTGAAAAACATATTGGCATTTATAAGAGATTGATGAAAATTAGTTCTAAAGCATTAATTTCTCTTAATACCGCTGAAAGAACCGTGTGTGCACTCAAGAGATATTTGATCTGAATTAAGAAACTGATGAAGCAATTGATTAATTGGAATTTAAGCCATCAGTCACTGGATCCATCAACAGATTCATTTACATTCTAAACAATCAGCTGATGGTCCAATAGGATACCATGTATTAATACACAGTTAATATGATACCACTGAACTCATCATAATTCCTTATTGACAAGTACACAGATGCTTTTAATCCAAGCTTGATCGCATTGCATACATTTTAGGATTTCTTATTAACTAACTACGTTTTACGAATTTTTATTTTATTAAAAGCATTATGTTTTATGCATACACTGACCACTCAGAGAAAAAGGAATGTTTACACGCCTAACTAGACTCCCAAAATTTTGATTACTTGCTTTAAATAATTTTGTAATGAACAGGAGGATATTCAAAAGCACTCCTTAGATAGCATGTATAATAGAAGGGTTACAAATATGCAGAGTTATAAAATATTCATATTCCCCCTTTTAATTGTATTTGGTTTGGTACACCTCCTTGAACTATTATCCTTCGGATAAAAATCAATAATTACTGAGTTTATTCATGAAAAGATGTATAGAAACGGTGACCAGTTAAACAAATTTCACATGATTAGTTGATTTTAAAAGGGCTATAGGAATTCTTACACATAAGTGGTCAAGTCTTCACCCGTGGAGCTTATCAAATAAGTAGTCATGACAATTAACGTTATGTGAACTATAGGAAATGGGTGAACTATAGGAAATTCACTGTTTTCAAGTCCACAAATCACACGTGATGGTGGTGCTAACATCGTGAGGTGAACAGAGAAGGCACCTAAAAGGAGGATATAATGGTTTATAAATGTTCATAAGGCTTTAACAATTTATTGAAAGTTTTACATTTCTCTTTTACAGGGAGATCTTGTTCTGACTCCCTGGTCTGCATGTCTGCAAACACTGAAGAGGCAGTGATTTTCCACCTCATTATATCCATTTTATGCCAATGAAACTCCCCGGAAATCAATGGAGCAACAGTATAAAACTCATGTAACTGAGTGGAGAATATGGCCCAATATGTTTAAGAAGCAGAAGGAAGAAGATAGCTATGTTAATGGCAATACTTTCATTCAAAACATTTAGTATAGTCAAGTGTCTACAGTAGTACATACAATTCAAATATGAGGCCACAAGTAGCAAGAATTCGAAGTGCTCAACAGTTCAGAGGTACAGCAAAATCAAAACTGAAATTCAAGTAATTACCTTTAAAATACCAAGTGATAATGCTGTCAAACATCAATGCAAACAGAAAAACAATACACATTCCAAATAAAAGATGCCAACCATGTGCGCTAAACAGTTCATCTAAAATTAAATGATGCTATTATTTTTTTTAAATACCACTTTCATAAATAGTGACTTATCAAATGTATTTTATGCCAACTTTTTCCACTACAGACAGCTTGAGAATAATATATTTACTACTAGCTAAATAAAATGCCAAAACACATTGTGAACCCATGATGCAGCAACATCACATGCATGACAAATTTTTACAACAGGTTCATGTCCAGTGAAAGTTGAAGTCACTTTCAACCTTAAGCCATAAAAGCCATATTATGCTCTCCTCTGGAAAGAGTCATGGGAGAATGAAACATACTCTGAAAAGTGCAAATGCACCCATGATGTTTTATAAAAGAAAGGTGAGCACATTTACACTAATGCAACGTATCACTACTGTTGCACAAAGTATGTCGTGTAAGATATCCGCTGAAGAGTTATAGTCTGCTAAGAATGATTATCCTGTTTATATGTATGTATCATCATTGTAGATGGGAAGTTATGAAACTTTGCTATATATTTATATCTCAAACCTGTTGTGTTTCTGGGTAACGTCCCACAAAACAGATTTACATCAAGGCTAGCC
The DNA here is from genome assembly GCF_965140285.1 of Lepidochelys kempii. Lineage (NCBI taxonomy): Eukaryota > Metazoa > Chordata > Testudines > Cheloniidae > Lepidochelys > Lepidochelys kempii. The sequence goes on along the minus strand of NC_136381.1, from coordinate 104,015,356 downwards.
AGCCTGCTTGAGGACAATTAAAGACAATCAGCTATTCCAGGGACTCCTCCTGAACTCTCTTCAGCCAACATCTAGGCAATGAATGCCCCATGACTCAGCAAGGTACAGGTGACCCCAGAAGTGAAAGTAAACCAGTACAGTCTGGTACAGTGTACCGGCAGGGGGCAGCTTCCCCAGAAGTGAAATTAATATATTACAGGTGACCCCAGAAGTGAAAGTAAGCCGGTCTGGTCAGGTGTACTGGCAGGCGGCAGCTTCCCCAGACAGGCAATTTAAAAGGGCCCTGGGCTCCCTCTAAATCTCTAAATCACCACCAGAGCGCCGCTGCCAGAGCCCTGGGCTAGTGGCGGCAGCCAAGAGTTTTGGGGTAGTGGCGACAACCAAGAGGCCCAGGGCTCTGGCAGCGATTTAAAGAACCCGGGGCTCCGGCTGCTGCCAGAAGCCCCAGGTCCTTTAAATCGCTGCCAGAGCTCCAGTGCAGGAGCCCTGGGGTAGCAGTGGCAGCTGAGAGCCCCAGGACTCCGACGGCAATTTAAAGGGCCTGGGGCTCCCGGCAGCTGCTGGAGCCCCTGGCCCTTTAAATCTCCGCCAGAGGACTGGGGCTCCCGACTGCAGCTACAGCTACCCCGGGGCTCCAGCGGTATTTAAAGGGCCTGGGGCTCCCAGCTTCCGCTACCACCACCCCAGGGTAGTGGCGACAGCCAGGAGCCCCAGGGCTCCAGCAGCAATTTAAAGGGCCCGGGACTCCCGGAAGTGGCCGGAGCCACAGGCCCTTTAAATCACCACCAGACCCCACTGCTGGAGACCTGAGGTCGCGGAGGCGGTGGCTAGAGACCCATGCCCTTTAAATCACCGCCAGAGTCCTGGGGCTCCCGGCCGCTGCCACAGCTACTGCTGCCATGGGGCTCCAGCGGTGACTTAAAGGGCCTGGGGCTACGGGCCGCTGCTACCGCAGCTGGAGCCTCAGGCCCCTTAAATCACCGCCGGAGCCCCAGGGTAGCAGCAGCGATTTAAAGGGCTCGGGGATTTAAAGGCCCTGCCCCTTCCACCTGAGGCCCCACCTGAGGCCTTGAAGAGAGGGGAGACTATTTAGGTTCAAACCTGTGAAGGAAAAGCCCTGTACTCCCTGACATTTAGGAATAAAATTGCAGCCTAGTTAAACCACATTCGGTGTCTCATGTCCTTCTTCCAGCATAGCTGGACAAAAAAGTTTATAATATAATCTTTTATTTAACAAAAGGATTTTTTCCAGTATTTGTGTTCTGCAAAAAATTGAGAAATTGTAACTTTTTTGTTATACGTCAGATTGAAAACACATTTTTAAACAATTTCCTGCAGGATGGAAATTCTGTTTTCCGACTAGCTATAGTACTAGGTAAGTTGAAAACCTCTCCTTCGCTTAACACAGCATTTCCCCAAATGTGAGGCTTGCCTGCCGACGGGGGGGCCAGATGAAGGTGTATGAACAAACAGTTGTTTTCCAGTATGTTTTCATTTGGTGTGGAGAAAAACTTCAAAACGTGATGCAATGTAACAGTGTTAGCAGTATTTGCCTGGGTTTGCAGATAACCTGAAACAGTAACTGAGGTATGAACTGCCTCATTCATTTCAATAGGTGTAACTTGGATGCCAGTAATGATGCTTTAAATGTCAACATTGTTAATTATATCACTGCTCATTAAAGTGTGTAAGGAATTATCAAAATATCAAGATCTTCAATATTACCCGAAGTATAGGAGGAGCCATGGGGTGAGTCTGGGCACTGGACATAGAAGACATAAATTAAAATGGTTTGAGCTTTAACAACATATGATAGGTTTTTAGCGCTGGCATGGTAGGTTTCATTTTCCAGTGAGATAGGGTGCGGGCTGGAGCCTGAGTTTTCAAAACTTGAGGAAACGGTTCCAGCTTTTCTCCAAGGAAGGTGAATAGGACAGTAAGACTCCTGGGGGGAGCTTTGTGCAGGTGGAGGAATTGGGGCCCAAGCCGCAAGTAGAGGAAATGGCTCATCCCTTTGTCAGGGATAATTCAAGATCTATTGGATTTCCCTTGTTATGTTTGAGGGCCATGCCCACAACTGCCAGGGAGAAGCCACCCCTAACTGTGGCTTCCTTCCCCTGCTTCCCTTTCCACTGTTGCCCTCAATGACATAATATGGAAATTAGGTACTGTCACTCTGCCTGGTTTGGGTCACAGCTGAGAATGCCGAATTCAGGATAGACTGTAGGAAATAAGGCAAACACACCCCTAAAGTGGTGGTTTATTCTATCATTAGAGGTCACCAAGCCAGTAAAAAAAGTGAGCTCCTATATCACTATACGAGTGAACAAGGAGCCAAAGCAGTCCCCTAAAGGCAATCCAGCCCATATCACCACCCAGACAATGACTTTTGTGATGTAAGATTGTTAAAACCAAAAACACCATGTATAAGGTTTTTCCAATTCCAAAGAACCAGCCACACAACCAGGTCAAATATATTTCAGATCTTACCCAAAAACCACTCTAGTAGCCAATTCTTTAGTAACTAAAAATGAAAGGTTTGTTAATATAATATAAAAAAGGGAGAGAATTATTAAGAGGTTAAAATCAATCATATACATTACAGTTGTTTTCAGAGTCTGTAATTAGAGTAATAGCAGTGATGTTAAATCTGCTAGCTTGCAGTAAGTCTCCCTGGATCACCTAAAAGATTGGGGGTCATCAGTCCTTTGTTCAAAGCTTCCCTTTATAAGAAATCATAGTCCAGAGATGTGGAGCAGGAATGAAGACAAAGAATATCATAATCTGCAATTTATACTTGGGGCCTCAGGTGGGGAGACTTCCCATCACCTAGAAGGGGAATGGGCCTGTATCCTCAGACTCATCGGGTCTGAAGCTGCAGCAGCAAGTCACTCTTCAGCTATCTAGTCCTTCCTACAAGCCAGACAACAGCCCACACTGCTTAATGTGTGGTGAGATCATTATATTATAATAATTTTAACATAATATAAAAGTCAAAATGAAATGGAACACTGCCATTACTGAAATGAAGAAAGGAAGTCAAAACAATTCATTGACACTTTTCCATCAAAAATTTCACTGAAATAGATGGATTTCTGTGAAACATTGCAATTTTGGCAAAACTGCATTTTCTGATGAAAATCTGTTGTACAGAAAATATTTCAACCAGCGCTATTTAGTACTAACAATATGGGTATTAAGTTCAGTAGGAAATTCTATGGGAATTTCCACAGCTTAACAGGAAAAGGCCTTATTCCTTAGCTCCACTTTCCCTGCCTACCCTAGTCCTCTCCCAAAACACAAAGAGCCCCAAGCACAAAACTTTCACACAAGTGCTTTTCCACGTAGGCTTAGTACAACAGTGCTGAGGCTTCTTTTGGCCCTTTAAGTGCTTATGTGCCTAATTTTATTGGTATTTTCCATGCAACCAGTGACAAATTAGCCACTGAGCCAGTGGGGTCCGTGACCAGGGACCCTAGCCAACTGGGACACCTTCCCTTCCCAACCTGCTCTGCCCACCCAGCGCTCCTGCCAGGGAGCGGGGTCAGGGCTTGGGGGATTGCCCCTCTCCCTCCGCCCAGTGCCCCTCCTGTCTCAGGAGATAGTCCATGGCAGGGGTGGCCAACCTGTGGCTCTGGAGCCACAAGCGGCTCTTCAGAGGTTAATATGAGGCTCCTTGCATAGGTGCCAACTCTGGGGCTGGAGCTACAGGTGCCAAATTTCCAATGTGCTACAGGGTGTTGACCGCTCAACTCCTGGCTCTGCTCCAGGCCCCAGTCCCACCCCATTTCTTCCCCCATGGCCCCCGCCGCTTCCCCTGAGTCTGCCACGCCATTGCTCCTCCTCCTCCCACCCCCCTAGCCTCCTGCACACCACAAAACTGCTGATCACAGTGGGCGGGAGGCACAGGGATGGAGGATTAGATGCTGATCGGCAGTGCTGCTGGTGGGTGGGAGACACTGGGGGCGGGGATGGGGGAGCTGATGTGGGGCTGCTGATGTGTTACTGTGGCTCTTATTCTGGCTCCTTCTCTGGCTCAGGTTGGCCACCCCTGGTCCATGGCATATCAGGAAGTAACTACCTCACACCTCACTTTCCATGCCAAGTGCAAAACACATTTCAACCTTGCCTTCACTGGAAAGGGCTCATACAGCATATTTAAAAAGAAGGGGGGAATGACTAAGTAGGCTGCCTGATACCTCAGCTGAGGGGACAGTGGAATAAGTGCATTGGAGGTCAATGGTTAACATCCCCCTCGAAGCAAACTACAGTACAACATGTCAGAAGATTCAGACCTAAAGAAAAATATACCAAAAAAAAAAAAAGAGTTGCTGCTTAAGGATGCTTCTCTGCCAGTAAAATCATGGCCCCCAAAAAAGCAAAACAGATAACACTGAATAAAATCAATGGGGCACTACAGCTGATATTAAAAAGTTGCACCCTGAATTCCAGGCCCTAAACTAAGTTAGTCGCCAAGATTTTAGCAGCAAAGAGTGAAGTTACCAATTTGAAAGACCGCATCACTGTGCTGGAAGCTGGGAAGGAGAAACAGCAGAGAGTGTAATCTGGAACACTATATAACACTGCTGGAGCAGAGAGAGAGAAATGTATGTCAAAACAGGTATTAGGTTGGCGGGGTGGGGGTGAATCAGGTTTAAATGGGTGTCTGGAAAAACAGGAGGAAGAGTTCCTTGGTTAATGAGTTATTTAGCAATATAGAAAACACATATAGGGCTCTATTCCTTCTCCCCAGCCTAGAGCTGGTAACAGAAAGATTTACATGTGAAATTTCACCAAAATCAGCACAAAATGTCTGCATTATGGAAAGGGCTAGAAAGCATCAGAAATTATACTCCAATGGCTACTAGATCCAGTTTTTCCAACACTTCTCTACTCTAAAAGGGAGATGAAAACTCAGTGAAATTACATGAGTACTTAGATGGACAGAAAATCACAGGTGGGAATTTCCATTATAACTCTTCCTCAGCTTCCAGCACCATTCTTGTTGAAAAAGGGTCCAATAAAAGGAGGCGGGGGAATGACCACTCCAGTTGCTTGCAATAGATATCAGATGTCTAACATGAAAGATGATGCCCAATAAGTAGAAACTGATGAAGAGCTGGTGAAAAAATAATAGCAGATGGCAAAAAAATGAGGGTAAGAAAACAAAAAAAAGCCTCTATGAAAGGTATGTCAGTAACAAAAGTAGAACTGAGCAAGAGGAGGATGTTAATCCTTGGGGTAAAATCCTGGTTCCACTGAACTCAATGTCTCAACCACCTCTATTAAGTTGCATCTGTCTGCACTACAGCTGAGATCATGCCTCCCAACATGGGTAGACAGATTCGGGCTAGCTGAGTTCAGACGCAGGGGTCTGGAGGACTTGGACTCAGGTGGCTAACCCAAGCCTGCACCACACCTGCAACATCCACACCACTATTTGTAACATGCTAGCTCAAGCAGAGCTACTGCAAGTTTGCCTACCTAGGCTGAGAGGCTCGCTCCCAGCCAGTGTAGACATACCCTAAGTGGCCCAGCAACCATTCACCACTATGTCTAAACTGCAATCAAAGGTGGGACTACAGCATCTGTAGACATACCTGAACAATTTGGCTAGCTGGAATTACAATAGCAGTGAATCTGTGGCATCATGAGCTGTACAAGCCTGCCTAGACCCTGGAGTATGTACTTGAGCAGCTAAGCTTGTGTTGACTGCTCTTGTTATTCAAGCTATCTAGATCAAAACTAGCTCAGGTATGGCCACACATTGCAGCACACCTTTGACTTCAGCATAGACAAGTGACTAGGAGCGCAAGTCGCATTTGGAATATAGGATACACAGCAGCTGGAAGATGTAGATGCAACTATGTCAATGGAAGAATTATTTCATCCACACAGTTACCATCAGAAAAGTGGTGTCCTACACCAGTGGAAAAATTGCTTTCATTCGTGTAGGCTGTGTGTACGCTATGGGGTTATGCCAGCATAGGTTTACCTGTGTAGTCTCTGTAGTGTTGTAGACACAACATAATACTCCTCTTCTCTTACTTTTCTCAGCGTGGGTAGATGTACACATGCTAGTTCTGATCAAGCTAGTGTGCTAAAAATAGCAGCATGACCATGTGGGCACAAGTGCCGGCTCGGGCTAGCTACCACAGTACAATCCCATTCAAGACACACAGTTACGCCCTGTGCCACCACAGCCACATTGCCGTTATTAGCTTTGTTACCACAAGTGTTGGCTAATGTAATGCACTCTACATGGGGCAACATCTTAAAACCTTCAGAGACTGCACCTGGTTTAGAACACAGTGGCTTGCATATTGAACAGGGCATCTCATTGGGAGCATATGGCTTCAGTGCTCTGGGATGTGCACTGGATGCCGACTAGTCTGTGGATGGAGTTCAAGGTATTGGTTTTGATTTATAAAGCCCTAAACAGCCTGGGATGTATCAGAGGCATTGTCTTTCTTCCTGTGCCATAGTGCCAGAGTTGCAGTCAGCAGAAGCAATCAAGCTCAATCCCCCTCATTATAAAGAGGAAGAAAGTGATGGCAAGACATTCCCTGTGAGAGCTCCAGGACTGTGGAACTTGCTCATCAACCTTAGCCTGAATGTGTGTTTTGGCAAATTGTCAAAGACATGTTTGACATGGTTTTGGAGAGGGCTGAGGGTGTTTTCCTAGAATGATTAAGGGATGGAAAAGAGCTTTTTCATAGATGGCTAGCTGGCTCCCCTTTGAATTATTTTAATGCTGCTGGAGGTTTATTGTAATGCCAATTTAGGGTGCTTAGAGACTTGTATGGCCATATTTAAATTGAAATAAATATGAAACGTTAAGTGTAAATTAGTTAGATTTTGATAAATCAATCCTCCAGTACACTTTTGGGTACAAATGGTTAATAAATTTTGTAGGACACCTGTTAATTGAAATTTCAAGTAACAGAGCTAAACAATTTATACATCAAACAATAACTTTAGCTAATAAAAAAATTGAATGCTGGGAGAAGTATGCACTCTCTGGTCAGGGAGAATTGACAGAGTCAAACATCTTGCCTGAAACACCTTTGTTTCAAAATATTTCTAAAATTATTGTAGATAAAATTTCAAACTGTGTCCAGATAATGCTGTTAGAATTTACATGGAGTAAGAAGAGTAAATGCAGTTACTTTGTATAGAACCATTAAGAAGAGTGGACTAGCAGTTCCTTATATAGAGAACCATCAAACTCAAAACTATCATGGACTAGGGGCACTGTGATCCAGTCAAGCACTGGGTCTTTTTTTAACATGAAAACTGTGGCAGTGGGAATACTGACATCTTAATGCTGCTGCTTTTTAACCTGAGCAGCTAGTCAAAGTTCTGGGCCCTGGGAATGTTCCAGTTAGGAGGAGAAACTGGTGATAGATATTTCTTTGATACAATCTTGATTATTATTTACAAGGAATATGTAAAGTCCTGTGTCTCTGAACACAGGATGAATCAAACAGCAGCAAACAGCTTTTTTACTCACAGCATAAAGAACACTCTTTTTAGCCTGCACCTCTGAACCGAAAGCTTCTCCCCAGATTTCTTCCAAGGGCAGACACCATGCTTTCAGCTGCTCTTCCAGCTGTCTATGTCTCTCTCTCCCAGTTTCTAAGAGACACAAGGTGGGTGAGGTAAATATCTTTTATTGGATCAACTTCTGTTGGTGAGAGAGACCATTAACCTTCACCTTGAAATATGTGTTAACTACTTATGCCTAACAATCTGTTCAGTGACACTTAGTTTCCCAGACCTGAAGAGGAGATCTGTATAAGCTTGAAAGCTTCCCTCTGTCTCACCAACAGAAGTTGGTCCAATAAAGATATAACCTCACCCACCTGGGACCATGGCTACAACACTGCATACTCTCCCAGTGTTTGTCTACACGCACGCACGCACGCACACACACCCCAAAAGCTTCTGGGTGGATTCACATACTTTTTTTCCCCTTAGGTGGGAGCTTATCCTTACAGTTATGTTAAATGAAAGCTGCGTTCACACCTACTGGTCTCAATGAGGTTTTAACTCAACCCATAACAAGATTTCATCCACTTCATAATGTTAACATAGAATAAATCTTACACTCTCCAAAAATTTGTACCCACCTTTTGTAAAGGCTGTGCAACCAGATTGTTTCTAAGATTGCTCAGTCCTTTCTGTCTTAGACCTTGGCTACACTTGCGAGTTACAGTGCAATAAAGGAGCGCCAGGTGCATTACCTCACTACTCATCCACACTGGCAAGGCACGTAGAGCGCTTTGACTCCACGGCTACAGCGCTGCTGGTACTCCACCTCGGCGAGTGGAATAACGTTTGCTGCATCCCCACTGGAGCGCCGCAGTGCCAGTGTGAACAAGGTGTTGCTTTACTGTGCTCTGATCAGCCTCCGGAAATGTCCCATAAACCCTTTAAGTCAAGTGGCCACTCTTGTCATTGTTTGGAATTGGCTGTAGGAATGCGGAAATGCCCTTTGAAAGCTCCGTTTCTGACAGCCGGCTGCTTATCTGCTCTGAGTCAAAGCAACCATTAGGGTGGAATGCTGTGTGTGTGAGAGAGAGAGAGAGAGAGAGAGAGAGAGGCGGGGGGGTCTGCTGCTGTCTGAACTTACAAGACAGAATGTTGACATGCTCTCAGCCCCCCCAGAAACCCACTCTTTCTTCCCCCACATACACACAACACACTCCCTGTCACACTTCACACACACACCCCCATTTGAAAAGCACGTTGCAGCCACTTGCATGCTGGGATAGCTACCACAATGCACTGCTCTTCGTGGCCGTTGCAAGAGCTGCTAATGTGGCCACACCAGTGGGCTTGTAGCTGTCAGTGTGGACAGAATGCAGCGCTTTCCCTATTGTGCTCTGCGAAGGCGGGTTTAACTCAAAGTGCTCTACATCTGCAAGTGTAGCCATGCCCTTAGATGCCCAGGCTTTCTTCCTGAGTAGGCAGATGGCAGGTATACTGTGAAGTCATCCTGCACAGCAACTGAAGGAGGTGTAGCATGTTTAACTCCTTCAGCCAAGCCAAAAATGGGCCTCCTGAGTTTCCATGGAAGCCACATAAAACCTTCCTTGGCAGAAGGGATGGTCACTTTGACACAGACCCAGGAGTCAGAAGCTTCTGGTGGGTTAAGCCCTTCTATCTCTCAAATGTTTAGGCCAAAATTTCCTAATGTGAATGCCTAAAGTTAGGTACATAAATCCATATTTATACACTTATTAGGTATCTGAGGGCTTATCTATATGGCGTGGCAAAGAGTGCAAATGTGTTGCACTCTGTCCCTTGTAGGCCCTCTAAGCATGCTCTAAAAGGTACCTAGTTCATGTTAATGTAGTCCTGTTTCAAACCCCAATCTACCACATTACTTCAGTCATGTCTAGGTTAAGGTTTAGCCAGGTTACACTCATCCGTGATCCAATCTTAACTAGACACTGTTGTTGAACCACATTGTGTGACTCATCTTACAGACTGAGAGCTGGAGAGAGATGTGGTCTCCATCCCAGTCTGCCCCCAGCTCAGCACTTTCCTTTAAAGCTCTCCAATTCTAATTAAGCTCACAGTAACTTGTTAAATGTTTCCTGGACATTGTGGGGTTGTATAATACCCTTTTTCTTTTGTGACAGAATGAAATAAGTGTAGTTAGTTATTTTCCATTGCCAATCACATGCAATAATACAGATTTTAAACCACATAATGAACCAAAGTTTTGATGTAGGAAAGCTACAGAATACATATGGCTGCCCTACTGTTTACCAGAAAGACTTTCCTAACATTTCTTAGAAATTGATCCACTCTCCAATGAAACTAGTACCTTCAAGTTACTCATTACTGTTCTATGTAAAAAGCTAAATTTAATTAAATAATAGCTTCTGGACAAAAAAAATGTCTATTTATGACATGATGGGGGAAAAAGTTGGGTAGAAAGTTGTCCCAAAAGAATGTGCTTTAATTTTGAATAGGACCACCAACTTCAGGTTGTAGCACAAATGCTTCACTGGTATCTTACACCAGTGAAGTTACAAATAGACAAAGAAACTGAGTGGGGAGAATTTTTAGAGAAAAAATATGGTGAAAAATTATTTTATGCATATATGGTGGACATGTGAAAGGATGAAATTCATAATCCGATGTTACACATTTTTAGATATTTATTACCAAATAATCTTTCAGTAATGTTCCTGAGGCTTCCCAATAGAAATTCTCACACTCAGAGAAATTAGTAGCCACTAGAGAAGGTGTTCCAAAACTCTAGTAGGTAAGCATGACATTTCATCAATTCACTTCACAACAATCTTTTTGAAGGAGGCGGTACATGAATCAAAGTTTAGGAACTGCAGCACTAGACTACTGGTAGCATCTTGTTGATGAGTATTAAAGAATGAAAAAAAACAGGTACAGTACAAGAACTTCAGCAGAATCCTCTATGCACACACTGTCAAAACTCTTATCCAAGATCCAGTTATTTCATGCCATAAATACTGTGCAATCTCCTCCTCTCAGGGACTTGATGCATGCCACTTCAATCCCCTCAATCCCAATGCAGTTAATGAGATCACCTTCTTGTCTTGCTGCTTGGACTACTACATTTAAATCCCTCCTTTGGCTTGCCCTCTTCTATCACGAATGTAATCTTCTTGTCCTTACTTTCAAAGTCCTCCGCAATTTAGCCACAGCCTACTTATCTCACTCCTGGCTTGGTCTTCCAATGAAAATATCTATCACCCACTTCTCTGACATTTTCTCCCATGCTGCCCCTCAGAAGCGGGGAAAAGCTCCTAGTCAAAATCCATAAAGCCACCACCTAATATTCCTTCAAGACCAACCTCAAATCTCACTTTCATTATGATGCATAAAAAGGAGTACAATATGATTACTGCCAGGCAGGTGGTGAGTTCTGAGCACTGCTACTGCATGGCTAGGAAATGTGCACATCCTATTACACTTGTTACCCTTACTCCCCCAACCTCCACCTTGGTTCCCTTGTTTGTCTCATCCACTTGTTAAGTCTTGTCTTTCAGACTCTGTTTCTGCTACTGTGTGCCGTGAAAATTCATGAGTTCTTGATTCAAGGAATCCTAACTGCTAGAGCCAGAGCTTTATACATTTTCTATCTTAGAAGTGCAAAAAAATTGTATTTTCCTTTTGGGTTTTCTTTTTTCAAAAATTGAGTTTGTACTACTGGGAATTGACGAACCTGAAGACTGAAGTTGTCTCTTTCCCCACAAAATTGGAGCCGCATGGGTAATGGCTCTGTAACTTTCCTCATGCTGTCCCAAAAATGCACCTCAATCCTGACCTGTAGGTTCACATCTAAGGTAAGTGTTTCTATCAGCAATCATGTTCAGTCTCTAATCTCTGTCAAGGCTCCAATTTAGACATTTTTGTTATATTGTGGAATAGGAAAAACTGAAGTCACTAACATTCTCCTAGCCCAAACATCTGTTGAATGATTCTGTAACAACTAAAGATCCCAGTTAAATTTGAATCAGTGACCTAGAATTGAAAGGGTTTCATTATTCATCCATTCCTTCCCAAGGAAACAAATCTGAACACAGTAGAACATAGTTTAAACACATTTTCTTTTCACTAACAGAATAAACGTACTTGGCTGGCTCATTCTGAAGATCTTATCACAACTCCTGAAAATCACCACATGAACATTCATGGGGTCTGCTCCATTTTTAAATCTGCTTGTAATTTACATAATGCAAACATTTCACTGTACTGTATTTTATCTTATCCTGACATGTTACTCACTGCAATATTCCTAATAAATTATTTACTGTAGATACTAGAACGTAAACAATTCTAAAGCACTGAGGGCCTTAAAAGCATTTTTTTTTTTTAATTTTAGGAACTATGATGAAAGACGATCTTAGAGACCGCCTCACCCCCACCCAAAATAAAAAGCCAGGTTAAAGGAACAGAGGTCAGACAGAAGAGACTTTTTTTTTTTTTAACACAAACTTAGCAAAAACAATCTAAAATTATAACAAAAGTTCTGTTCTATTTGAGGTTCTCCATTTGTGTGCAGAATATGTTCGCAAACCCTTGTGCACAAAAAAATCAGCAATTACCCTCAGAACACTAATTTGCACTTGAGCACACAAATAGTTTTAGCACACGTGAACTCTATTTTGTGGGATCGAGTAATCATGCTCGCTCAATATTTCGCATTAGATTTTCGCTTATTTTGGGCAAAACCCTTGAATTCAATGTAAGCTTTATCATTGGTTTCAATGAGAGAAAGACTTGGGCTTAAAAGGAAGCTACAACATTTTGGTCCAAAGTAGCATTTCCCACAGCGCAGGTCATGGAAGCAATGCAAGGTCCCCTCATGCTACCCTTCTAACATGAGGGGGCGGGGGTTGTCAGATTTCATTTTTCTGAAAGGAGATTGGTAGGAGTGGGGGCTCAGCTTTCAAAAAGTTTGGGGAATACTTGCTTAGTGTACAAAAAGCTACAGCCGATGCAACTATCAAATGCTAAGGTTTTTGTAATGTAAATGGTAATGCAATTATTTCCATATGGATTTGTGATCCCTGAAGCAAAAAATCCCTGTCCTTTAAACACTAATGTTAGAAGGATACAAGAAATATTGATTTTTTTAAAAATAAGTTACAGTTCAGCATACAAAGCACAAACTATACAGCCATATTGCTACATAAAGCACAGAATTAATTGCCTCCTGTTTATTTGACGAAATATAGAAATAGTCAATGTATTAATTGCAAGGTACTAAAAGAAAGCATACCTCTTTAATGGTGGATAGCAACATCTGTTAAATTCAATGTACTAGTCTACCAAAGATGCACACAAAAGGGAAACTAATAGGCTAGGGATTAGATCATCCGTCTGTGTTTTTTAAATAAGGGATGCATTATGTATTATTTGTTTAGTAGTAATACAATACAATTTATTTTCCATTACTGGTGCTGTAGTACATGCAGAAGTTTCTTTCTTCTACACCATAATTAAAGAAATTACTATGAATTTTACGTTGCTTAAGACAATGGCTGATCACATAAAATCAATACAATTCAGTGGCTTCAGATAGGTGTCAAAACATTTCTAGCCTGAGCTAAATCAAATGTTAAAACTGGAATGGAAACTGAGGTATGGGAACAGATTAAAGGAGGTTGTACAGATTGTTGGCAGTCACTCATGCCCTGAAGATAAAAGTTTATCTGGCCATATGCAAAAAATTTCACTCTAGTCATTTGTCATTCTCTGTAGTAATACATTTCCAAAGCTTTTTAGTTTCAAGACAGGTAGGTTTTGTAATGCATTGTTTCCAAACATAACAGAAAATTCCAGAACATGTGAAAAAAGTAACTGTTACAGTCTTATTATTTTCTCGTAGTCTGTCTTACAAAAAGATAGGTGACATGTAAGTTGCAAAACCGAATTATAACTTAGCTGCCCAGAACAAATGAGTATTATTCATTGTCACCCGTACTACACTATTATTTACGAGTACTGAGTTTCTGATTTCATGTTATAGAATGTTAATGTTCATGACCTCTCTCTTGTATTTTTGCATAAAAGCAGTTGCAGGTTTGGTCATTTTTACCCAGTAAAATAGAATACTTGCTAAAAATGTACAGGCATGCTGTTTTATTTTTATGATAAATTGATATAAATACCTCAGCTTCACAGCTACTACTGTAATGCTGAGCAGTACATTTATTATTCTAGTATGATGAATTAGTAACTTAAAAAAAAACACCACACATCTGTAGTATTGGGTAATACAAATACAAAATTAATCAAGTAGCAGCATGAAAAGCTTTTTTAACATACTGGATGCAATTCAATTCTCCAGACTCTAGAATTAGGGACTACACCTTCAGAAGCTCCTGATGGTCAGCTCGGCAGTAAAAACTGTTCTATATCCCCATGCCAACTCTCTGATTGCAGAAAACCAAAAACCTTTGCCCCACCCTCTGCTCCCTCCATCCCCCCTCGCTTGCTTTCCCCCACCCTCGCTCACTTGCTCATTTTCACCAGGCTGGTGCAGGGGTGCGGGAGGGGACAAGGGCTCCAACTGGGTATGCAGGCTCTGGGTTGGGTCCAGGGATGAGGCATTTGGGGTGCAGGAGGCGGCACTGAGCTGGGGGTGGAGCCGAGGGGTTCGGAGTGTGGGAGGGTGCTCCGGGACGGGGCAGGTGGCTGGGCTGGGGGGGTTGAGGGTTCCAGCTAGGGTTACAGGCTGCGGCTGGGAGACTGCATGAGGCCCTCTCCAGGAGGCACTGCCCCCTGCAGCTCCCATTGGCTGCAGTTCCCAGCCAATGGGAGCTGCAGAGCTGGCTCTCGAGATGGGGGGAACATGCAGAGCCACCCTGGCTGCCCCTGCACCTAGGGCTGCAGGGACATGTCACCGCTTCTGGGAGCTGCAGGGAGCCTGCCTTAGCCCCATTGTGCCACCAAGCAGACTTTTAAGGGCCCGGTCAGCGGTGCTGACCAGAGCCACCAGGGTCCCTTTTGACCAATTGTTCTGGTCAAAAACTGGATGCCTGGCAACCCTAGATCTAAACATGGGAGGAATGGGTACTAGTCCCCGCCTAGACAGCTGGTGGTATGGAGCTAGAGGGGGGAAAATCTAATAGTAAGGGTATATCTACACAGAAACTGGGAGGGTTCTTCCCAGCATGGGGAGACAGAATAGTTCTGCTGGAGTAGGTATGCTAAAAATACCAGTGTGGCCTCAGCAGTCTGGATGGCAACTTGGGCAAGCCACGCAAGTAAAATTCTACCCAACCCATTAGGTATGTACTCTGATGGCTACCCCAAGCAGCCACCCATGCCACTGCAGCCACACTACTATTTTTAGCAACTAGGTTGAGCAGAACTAGCATGTGTCCATCTCCTTACACTGAGAAGACCCTCCCCACCTGCTATACAGGTATACCCTAAGGGAATATTATGATTAAGCTGGGGAGATCTCTCACCTGAGGAAGCACTAGCTGCAGATATAGCTATATGGGGGAAAGAACAGGCACGTAGCAGCTGTGTTTGTATGTCCCCCTCCAGGATTCTATTGTTCCTCAGTGTCTGCAGAGCTCATGGACATACCAGAAGTCTTTATACTGTATTGCTGGATCAGGATCTGGCCTTTCCTCACTTAAACCAATAAAGTCATTGAGTATCATATTGTTATGTTGGAGTGACACAGCGCTACACAAACAGTGGTATCTCTCAACTTGGATTCACAATTTGCAAAAACTCTTGGAAATTGCCATTTAATAGCTCCAGTAATTACATCTGTGATTGTTCACCATAACCCTCAAACAATTTTTCCCATACATACTTGCTTATTTTATGGCATAAGAAATGCACAATATCAATTGCTTTCCTCTATCCATTTTGTTTCTTGTTTTTTTCTGTTCTTTCCTCTTCTTGTGGCATTTTAAATTACCCACTTATAGGAAAACACATTTGTTTCCCAAGGGTCAGAATTTGTGCCATTACTTAAAAATTTCTACAGTAATCAGTGGGCACTTGTTTAATTTACAAAGACAATTAACACTTCATTTTTATAGCACCACACTTAGGAAAGAAAATAAAAATTGGGACTTAAGTATAGTTAGTAACTAAGGCGCAAGACTGTTATTTAAACAGCGCCACTTGTGCCACTATAGATGAAGCTGTGTCGATGTTTCCATTACTAAACATTTTTCCACATTATTTTTTGCAACCAAATTACAATGTCCTCCTGGCTAAAACTTGGTGCCCAAGTACTTAAAAAAAATAGTAAAACATTTTTACAATTGGGCTAACTCTATTTTAATAGTTTCAATTATTTTCACGGTTACTCTGTATTAACTTTCTCATCTTCCATCGTTCAATAATTCAGACAGAATAAATTTGGCCACATGGGAAGGAGAATAAACTACCTGTATAAGCACAGGTTTCAAAGTAGCAGCCGTGTTAGTCTGTATCCGCAAAAAGAACACGAGGACTTGTGGCACCTTAGAGATTAAGAAAATTATTTGAGCATAAGCTTTCGTGGTCTACAGCCCACTTCATCAGATGCACAGAATGGAACATATAGTAAGAAGAAATATATATACATACAGATAAGTTGGAAGTTGCCATACAAACTGTGAGAGGCTAATTAGTTAAGATGAACTATTATCAGCAGGAAAAAAAAAACACTTTTGTAGTGATAATCAAGATGGCCCATTTAGACAGTTGACAAACAGGTGTGAGGATACTTAACTTTAGGGAAATAGATTCAATATATGTAATGACTCAGCCACTCCCAGTCTCTATTCATACCCAAGTTAATGGTATCTAGTTTGCATCTTAATTCAAGCTCAGCAGTTTCTCGTAGGAGTCTGGTTTTGCAGCTTTTCTGTTGCAAAATTGCCACCCTTAAATCTTTTACTGAGTGGCCAGAGAGGTTGAAGTTTTTTGAATGTTATGATTCCTGATGTACGATTCGTGTCCATTTATTCTTTTGCGTAGCGACTGTCCGGTTTGGCCAATGTACATGGCAGAGGGGCACTGCTGGCATATATCATAGAATATCAGGCTTGGAAGGGACCTCAGGAGGTCATCTAGTCCAACCCCCTGCTCAAAGCAGGACCAATCCCCAATTTTTGCCCCGATCCCTAAATGGCCTCCTCAAGGATTGAACTCACAACCCTGGGTTTAGCACGCCAATGCTCAAACCACTGAGCTATCCCTCCCCACCCTATCACCTTGGTAGATGTGCAGGTGAATGAGCCCCGATGCTGTGGCTAATGTGATTAGGTCCCTATGATGGTGTCACTTGAATAAATATGTGAACAGATTTGTCATCGGGCTTTGTTGTAAGGATAGGTTCCTGGGTTAGTGTTTTTGTTGTGTGGCGTGTGGTTGCCGGAGAGTATTTGCTTCAGGTTGGGGGGCTGTCTGTAAGTGAGGATTGGTCTGTCTCCCAAGATCTGTGAGAGTGAGGGATCATTTTTCAGGATAGGTTGTAAATCTTTGATGATGCGCTGGAGAGGTTTTAGTTAGGGGCTGAATCTGACAGCTAGTGGCATTCTGTTATTTAGTTTGTTGGGCCTGTCCTGTAGTACGTGACTTCTGGGTACACTTCTGACTCTGTCAATCTGTTTTTTCACTTCAGCAGATATCATTAACTTGGCTTTGAATAGAGACTGGGAGTGGCTGGGTCATTACACATATTAAATCTATTTCCCTAAAGTTAAGTATCCTCACACCTTCTTGTCAACTATCTAAATGAGCCATCTTGATTATCACTACAAAAGTTTTTTTCTCCTGCTGATAATAGCTCATCTTAACTAATTAGCTTCTCACAGTTTGTATGGCAACTTCCAATTTATCTGTATGTATACATATTTCTTCTTACTATATGTTCCATTCTATGCATCCAATGAAGTGGGCTGTAGATAACGAAAGCTTATGTTCTAATAAATGTATTAGTCTCTAAAGTGCCACAAGTACTCCTGTTCTTTTAGTATATGCACATTTATTCTGGTGTACCTGCATCCGCACACAGGGCTGTGCCATATAACTATGTTCATTAAAAAAATTACAACCACAACTGATGCATACAGTGCTACAAAAAATTGTGCGTAAATGAGGCCTTAGAGAAACCATTGGTCAAATTTCCTGTTATCTGTTCTGTGGGATTCTTACTCCATTCTCTCTTGCTCTGTTTCTCATACTCTAGGCAGATTCAAATCACAAAAGCTAACTAGAAATTCCAGTCTTAGACACTCTTACCTTTGTTGGGGTTCTGAAAACTTATCAACAGCTGTTTGTAGAAATAAATTCTATTTGGATTTCACTAAAAGTTTTAGTTAACAGTCATGCATAGCATGATGCTTCAGATCCTGTAAAGTCCTCAGATTAGAGAAAAAGGTAGCAATACAAAAGGCTCATTACAATGACATTCAAATTAACTTTAGGAACAAAAGAAGGGAATAAATAAAAAAACCCATTTCATAGAAAGGAAAGCGGCGCGGGCCAAGGGACTTGCTAAACGCCCTTCCCGCAGCCCCCATTGGCCTTGAGCGGCAAACCGTGGCCAGTGGGAGCTGCGATTGGCTGAACCTGCGGATGTGGCAGGTAAACAAACTGCTCTGGCGTGCCAGGGGCTTTCCCTGAACAAGCGGCGGACCAGCTTTGAGAACCACTGACTTAGATGATACACACTCCTCCCCTGACAGCTATAAGAAGAGAGACATGAACTCATAATATCTTAATCTTCAGATTTCTCAACACCTTCCAAAATGAGTTCTGGTATCTAATTAATGGAATTGTCATCTGTGGACAATCTCATATTGGAATCAAACCTTGACACTATTTCCAGCTCTTGGTTTTGGTCTACATTGTGGTATCCTTTCTTCTCTGATAGACAATCCACCAGCCCATAGAAGAAACTTTCCTTCACTCCCAGAATGTGACACTGAGTCATTGTGTATGTGCAAAGGGAATTGGTCCGAAACGAAGAACAAATCATTGGCAGCCAACTCTGCCCAACACCCAGGCTCCGGAGATCCAAGAATCAAGAGAGGCAGAAGAGAGCCATCAAAATATTTCCATTCTGTCCTGTTGAATTTTACAGATTATTCTGGATATCAGGAAGGGTTAGAACAATATAAACCAGCTCTCCTTCCCAATTAATCAGAAAAGCATCCACCTCTATGAATAATAGGTTTAATCCCGGGAGAAAAACAGGGAGATGCTAACCAAGATTTGCTCTTATTTTTTGAATGTGTTCCTTCCACAGAACCACACTGTAGGGATTATGTGATATGGCCACAGAATTTTTCAAAGCAGGTAGGGGGCATATGTAGTTCTCTTCAGCTCTACAGTCCATGGACCAATGGTACAGATACCACACACCACATCTAACAATCCCTCGGTTCCTTTCCAATTCCAGAAGCTCTATTTAGAACAAATTAGATGGGAGGGTCAATGTGGCTCTGTGGATGCATTCAGAGAATGAGAATTACTACCCCCATTAATAACACTTTTTTCAACATTACCTTCTTACAATGGAGTAGAGCGATGGGAGGGCAGACTCGCTAGTAACAAACCTCCCTTAGAAGGTGGGCCAAGTAGCCATGCTAGCTCAACAGTGACTAAAACATCACTAAGGCAAAAGAATAATTCACATTCAAATATGTGTGCAGAACTCCATATAGAGCCTTGTAGGTTTCAGATAAAAGTTCCCTGAGGATAACTGCCTCTGAAGTTACAATCTTTCCTGACTGAGTGAGCTTTAAGACTTTCAGGCACAGCATTATAATATGACTAGCTATAGTCTTATCAATCTAGTTGAGAACACCTGGTCCTTAGATTTTCCTCCAAAGGCCACAGTCCATACAACTTTCTAAATAGCTTAGCCCTGTCTAAACAGTAGCTAATAGCTCTTTTGACATCCATATTGGACTTACCCAGAACTTGTAGAAATCCTGGGATGGTTCAGTACCTGAGCGATTCTAGCTCCTTCTTGTCAATTCCCAGGCTGATAGTTTTACCAACACAAACATGACAGTGACAGTTATCAGTACCAAACCCTAAACTAGAAAAGCGCCAGATTTTGTCACAGGACCAGTCCATCTCAGAATGCCTTTCTGTGTTGAAAGTTTGAGAGAAGATCTAGCTACATCTGTGTACGGTCTGAGAATCAGAACCTGCAGTTATCTCAACCACAGTGGCCCACTGCTTTACAATCTTCTTTACCGTCCTCACTACCAATAAAGTAGGAAGAAAGATAAAAGAGAGGCCATGGAGTCACAGCTAACAAAGGGTGCAACAGCCCTCACTGTGGAATCTCTCCTAGCAAAGGATCTTTTGGTTTTCTATTTGGACCTGGCTCAAAGTAGATGCAAGCAATGGGCTTTATGCTTGATTTATAATGCTTTCAATGATTGACACCTGATATAGACTCTATTCACACAGGTCTATCTTTTCTTTGCTTTTAACATATAGAGGTAAGACCATGGTTGCATCCCTGAGCAGAGTCCAAGATCATGTCTCCCTGACAACTACTTACAGCAATATATTTTTAATAAGAACCAGAACATTCTTCTTAAGATTCATCTGCTGGGACTGAAAGTAACTAGCCTGATGTTTGTAGCTTTAGCCTGGCTACAGTCCTCTGTATCCATCTTGTGCCACAACCACTGGGTCTCAGTAGATGCTATATGTGCTCCCCACACATGAAGATTGATACCCATTGTGATGCCCATCCTCTCTGGACCTCCGGTAAGAACTGAAAAGTCTTTGGTTCACTCACTCAGAAATGCTA
Source organism: Lepidochelys kempii (assembly GCF_965140285.1). Classification (NCBI taxonomy): domain Eukaryota; kingdom Metazoa; phylum Chordata; order Testudines; family Cheloniidae; genus Lepidochelys; species Lepidochelys kempii. The sequence continues at coordinate 103,995,057 of NC_136381.1, read as the reverse complement.
GTACAGGCTCTGGGGCCAGGATCTTTATATGGTTCGTTGCTATCGCAGATTGGAAGAGGAACAGAAATTTTTGCAGGATCTTCATATGAAAGTGAGCCCACTAAAGCGTATTTGCAGATGAGTCCTGCTTACCCAAGAGCTAACAACGATTTTAGCATAGAGAAGGGAAGTGTTGATACTTGACATTTCAGATACTTTTCTGCCATTTTTCAGAGACAAAGACCTGGACTTTGTCCAGAATCCTCCATAGATATTGGAGTCCTCGGTACAGGCTTTAGTTGGCTCTTCCCTTTTTTCACCAGAAAGCAATGCAATGGTGCTTGGTAGGCCTGAACGGTTTTGACCTGTGTTGGAGACAAATGCATCAGGGCACTCCCTCCAAAGTTTCCTTGCTGGTCCCTGGAAGTTGTGGGAATGGAAGTTCCATGCTTGAGAGAGGAAGGGCATTGAGAAACAACTTTCCCCAGTTCCAAACCATGAGTACCTGGCCTCGTATCAGTGAGGGAGCTTTCATGCAGCTTTCTCCATTGGCTCAGCACAGACCATGCCTACATGCTGACTGAGAGATGAGCTTCCCATTAGACTATTCACCAGTCTTACACACCAGCTGGGAGAGAAGCTTTGCCACAGTCTTCTCAACCAATTGGGACCTTGCCTGCATGCTTGCCTTCAGGAGACTGCTTGGTGAAGGGTCAAGAAATGGGGACAGATCTTGCTCTCCTGCCTCCCCTTGTTATCTGCCTGCCATTTCTGAGATAGTTTTGGGTAGGAATATGGTTTTGCCCTACAAAAATTTTCCTCAGAAACTCTAATGAAGATTCTTAATGAAGTTGGGGAATTTCAGTTAAAAAACCCCATAAATATCCTGTGAAAGGATCTGCTACAAAGGGAGAACTGGAGCATGTGATCTGTTCAGGTTTCAAGGCAAAAAAAATTAGGGGGCTCTTCCTGTGGAGCAGTCCCAAGTCTAGAGTCAAAACCAAATATCTGGTCTGTCTCCCGTTACTAGGGAGAAAAGAAACAACTTTAAAGACTGCCAGAAAAGAAGTGGACAAAGAAAACCATTCTCTGGACTTTCTTTCTTCATATTTTTTTTGGGCATTTAGGTATCCGAAATCAGATGAATTGTTTTAGTTCTGACCCACAGAGAGTTATAGCCATGCATAAAAATCACCAAAAGATAGTTTATGTTGCTAAGCTGAATCACAACCAGCTGTTAATTTGTTACACTTAAAATGTAACTTCTATTTTAACAACACTAAGGGAAACTGGATTTCCTAGGTTTTATTTGTACAAGGAGGATTGGGGGAGTGCACATGCCACTGTTACCCATCTCTACAAGGAAAGGAGTACTTGTGGCACCTTAGAGACTAACCAATTTATTTGAGCATGAGCTTTCGTGAGCTACAGCTCACTTCATCAGATGTTTACCGTGGAAACTGCAGCAGACTTTATATACACACAGAAATCATGAAACAATACCTCCTCCCACCCCACTGTCCTGCTGGTAATAGCTTATCTAAAGTGATCAACAGGTGGGCCATTTCCAGCACAAATCCAGGTTTTCTCACCCTCCACCCCCCCACACAAATTCACTCTCCTGCTGGTGCTAGCCCATCCAAAGTGACAACTCTTTACATAATCAAGTCGGGCTATTTCCTGCATAAACCTTGATCTATGCAGGAAATAGCCCGACTTGATTATGTAAAGAGTTGTCACTTTGGATGGGCTAGCACCAGCAGGAGAGTGAATTTGTGTGGGGGGGTGGAGGGTGAGAAAACCTGGATTTGTGCTGGAAATGGCCCACCTGTTGATCACTTTAGATAAGCTATTACCAGCAGGACAGTGGGGTGGGAGGAGGTATTGTTTCATGATTTCTGTGTGTATATAAAGTCTGCTGCAGTTTCCACGGTAAACATCTGATGAAGTGAGCTGTAGCTCACGAAAGCTCATGCTCAAATAAATTGGTTAGTCTCTAAGGTGCCACAAGTACTCCTTTTCTTTTTGCGAATACAGACTAACACGGCTGTTCCTCTGAAACCTGTCATCTCTACAAGGATACCCCATATATATGACAAAAATCAGAATAGCTAATAAATAAATCAGTTTGAATTATATTATTTATTTCTTAAACATAAGGGACACTATAGTGTTTTCCTTCAAAAAATATATATAGTTAGGGTAAATAGAGAAAAGAAACAGATGAACAATTTTAGCCCCCAAAAGAAGATTTTTGTGAAGATATAAAAGATTCTACCAACTCATTGCCTTAACTATGGTGTTCTAACTACTACAAAGCTATAAAAAGTAAACTGTTTTATAGTACAGAAGATGAATTACATACAAAACATCAAAATACGTTAAAACTAAAATGTTTTAACGAAGTATTTAAAGTGCCAACAATAAATTAAACCATCATTCAAAACACGAACATGCAGGAAAACCAATTATAGATTTGTAAGTGTTTATTCCTTATTCAAAAAGCAATTACTGCCATATGTTTGAAGTTCAGATTTTTTTAAAAAGTGCAACACCAATATAACTGGTTTATCTGTTGCATGTTTACACAAAAATCTATCTCCAAATGACGTTAAAAATAACTTAATTTTCATTCTGTAATAGGAATTTTTAAAGTTTATTTTCCTCCAATAAAGAAATTCACTGGAGTATTTATTGAACTCACTTCTGCTTATACTATACTGAACACTTTTTAATTAGTAAACAACCTTATCGAAATGATCACCAGCACCTGCTCATACTTGACTACAGAAGTTACATGTGAATTTACTGCTTTACCATATTGCATTAAAAGACTGGTTTTGTCAAAATGGTATTGTGTGGGGGCTCAGAAAGCTAAGGAATACTGATGAGTGACATGGATGTTAATTGTTTTCCTTCTTGAAAAGTGTTCCCCACCAACATTTAGGAGAGGGGACAGTAGCCTAGTGACGGGAGCACAAGACAAGGAAGAAATGGTAACTTACTTTACAGTAACTGTGCTTCTTTTAGAGTAACAGCTGTGTTAGTCTGTATTCGCAAAAAGAAAAGGAGTACTTGTGGCACCTTAGAGACTAACCAATTTATCTGAGCATAAGCTTTCGTGAGCCACAGCTCACTTCATCGGATGCATACTGTGGAAAGTTTAGAAGATATTATATACACACAAAGCATGAAAAATACCTCCTCCACCCCACTCTCCTGCTGGTAATAGTTTATCTAAAGTGACCACTCTCCTTACAATGTGTATGATAATCAGGGTGGCCATTTGGCCCACCTTGATTATCATACACATTGTAAGGAGAGTGGTCACTTTAGATAAGCTATTACCAGCAGGAGAGTGAGTTTGTGTGGGGGGGGGGGGGTGAGAAAACCTGGATTTGTGGTGGAAACGGCCCACCTTGATTATCATACACATTGTAAGGAGAGTGATCACTTTAGATAAGCTATTACCAGCAGGAGAGTGGGGTGGGAGGAGGTATTTTTTCATGCTTTGTGTGTATATAATAAGATCTTCTATACTTTCCACAGTATGCATCCGATGAAGTGAGCTGTGGCTCACGAAAGCTTATGCTCAAATAAATTGGTTAGTCTCTAAGGTGCCACAAGTACTCCTTTTCTTTGTGCTTCTTTTGAGATGTGTTGTCTCTGCACATTCCAATGACTATGCATATGTTCAGTGGTGAGCTGGAGCCGGTTCACACAGGTACGCTGGAACCGGTTGTTAAATTTAGAAACCAGGAGGGATAACCGGTTCTAAAAGGGCTTCTAAATTTAACAACCGGCCAAAAGTGGCGCCTTAGGAGCAGACGCTGTGTGTGCTCCGGGGCTGGAGCACCCACGGGGAAAATTTGGTGGGCACAGAGCACCCACTGACAGCTCCCCACCCAGCCCCAACTCACCTCCGCTCCGCCTCCACCTCCTCCCCTGAACGTACCACCCCACTCTGCTTCTCTGACCCCCCCCCACAGATTTCCCGTGAATCAGCTGTTCATGCAGGAAGCCTGGGAGGGCTGAAAAGCAAGCAGCAGTTTCGAGCTCAGGCCCAGGGAGGCAGAGGCGAGCTGGGGAGGGGAGGGGACCGGTTCCCCTGCGCACACCCCAGGTTACCTGCTGCGGCGCAGGTGGCCCTCCTCACACCCCCCCGCCCCAGCTCGCCTCCGCGGGCCTGAGCGTGAAGCCACCGCTTGCTTCTCAGCCCTCCCAGGCTTTTCCCCGTAGGTGCTCCAGCCCCAGAGCACCCAGGGATTCGGTGCCTAAGGCACCACTTTTGGTGTCATCGGTGGGGGGAGCGGCTGCTGCCCCTGCTCCCCCCAGCTACCATACCCCGCCTCTAGGAGCCAGAGGGACCTGCCGGATGCTTCCTGGGAGCCACCCCAGGTAAGCACTGCCAGGACTCCCCACCTTGCCCCCCAGCAGGTCCCTCTGGCTCTTAGGGGCGGGGTGGGAACCCACTACGGTGGCCCACGAGGACCTTCTGCCCAGTTCTGGGGGCAGTCGGGGACAGGGGAGGGGGTTGGATGGGGCAGGAGTCCTGAGGGGCAGGGGCGGTGAGGAGGGAACCGGTTGTTAAGATTTTGGCAGCTCATCATTGCGTATGCTCCCTGTGCAGTGGAGTTTGGATTCTTTTCTTCAGCAGTATTCAGAGGGGAACTGAGGGGTCACACGTTCCCTGAAAATGTCCTCATACCTCTGAGGTCATAAAGGGTAAGGGGACCACAACAGCTTCTCAGCTGCTTCACTGATAGAGAATTCAGGTCTTTTTAAGACTCTGTAGTAATGGGGATGGTGGGTGGGTCATGGAATATTTATGGACAACACATCTTGAAGAAACAAAATTACTGTAGAGTAAATAACTATTTCTTCTCTGAGTGTTTTTCCATATAAATTCCACTGATGATGACTTTCAAGCTATGATCTGGTCTTATGGAGCTGAGTGCAAAGAGTCTAACTAAATACTGACTTTATGATAACCCTGTCAAAATGACAATCAGACCATGATGCTTCTACAATGGAATAAAGCTATATGAAGTTATATATTGAACTCCACATAACTGCCCTATGATGGGCACAAACCTCAAAGAAACTACCAAGACTGCCTGAGCCCTCATGGAGCAGGCTGTAACTCTTTCTGGAGGATCTACGCTTGGCTAATTCTTAACATAGTCTGATACAGTTAGTAATCCATTTAAGGAGTCTTTGGGTAGAAATTGGTTGATGCTTCATCTTTTCTCCATAAACTACAAATAATCTAGGATATACTCTGAATGGTCCAGTCCTGTCTAGATAGAATGATAGCAGCCTATGCACGTCTAAAGCTTGTGGCTTAGCTTCCCCTTTATTACAGTTTGTCCAGAAAAGAACCAGAGAGGTGAATCACCTAATTAAGATAGAAAGCAGCAGCTATTCTGAGCAGAAACTTGGGATGAGTTCTCAACATTAACCTCTCCTTGTAGGATATACTATAAGATGGCCATGCCATAAAGATCTGAGCTTCCCAGCCTTCTAGCAAATCTAATTGCAACCAAAAACACTGTTTTAATGGACCAGTGAAAAAAAGAGGGCTACTGGCTCAAAGAGGATCCATCAATCCCTTCAAAAAATGCGTAAATCCCAAGAAGGTGTAGACTGCTTATCAGGATATATCACCCCCATCAGACAATCTAGCTACTGGGGAATGAGAGAAAACAGAGTCCCTGAATTGGAGGGAGGTTAGCCAAAATGGCTACTAAGTGGACTCATGTAGAGTCCAGATGTCTAATGGACTCATGTACAGTCCAGATGATAATAGACAAACCACAGCATGTCTGGGATCTGCAACTGATACATAAATTAGCCCAGATTGTAAACCGTTTCCACTTGGTACCACCGGTGGAACTTTCTGCTATTTATATGGATATTTTGGATGTATGATTAGCAACTTCTCTGTAACAATGACAATCATCCAGCATCCATGCTGAAGGACACAAGAAAGTCAGATGTAGATAATTCTGCTTTCTTCTGCAATATCTAGTCCAGCTGCAGAGGCAGCTGGACTAGTAGGTGAATTGAGAGGTTCTTCAGGTCCAAAAACCAGAACTTCCTTGGCCAGGCTAGAGCCAGCAGTATCATCTTAGGCTGAAACCTGTCTGAACTTTCTGATTACTCTTGTGATTATAGGAATTGAAAGATAAGTGTACATGAGACCGGGTGACAAGTGGATCAGGAACACATCTTCTAGAGACCCTTGACTCTAACTCCCTCTGGAATCATAAGACCAGAAGGGACCTCCAGAGGTCATCTAGTCCAGTCCACTGCACTCATGAAGCAGAAGTTTAAGCATTTCTTCTTTGACATTTCAAAGACATCTATGGACAGTTGTCCCCAACTGGAAAATATCTCTTCAATGATGACATCCTTCAATGATGACATCCTTCACTGATCATTTGCTTGCAAATTGTCTGCTGAGATGATCAGACAAAACATTCTGTAGGTATTGTAACTGGAGAGTAACTAGATTTATATTGTGACTGATACATCAGTTCCACAGCTTCATAGTTTCCAGAGAAACGGGAATAGATCTCACTCCTTCATGTCTATATAAAACATGGCTATGGTATTGTCTGTCAAGATCTGGATTGATGATCTCTTGAGAATTGTTCTCAACTTGAGAATGTTTAAGTGTAGTAGTTGGGCCTCTTGATAAAACCAGAGGCCTTGAGTCTATAAATGGTCCACATGACCTCCCTAACTCATGCTCAAACCATACGTTACGAGAGTCATGTATGGTAACAGTAGAGAAAGGCACTCCTGTGCAAATGTTTTCTAGATCCTTCCACCAATATAAAGATGAACAGACTACATTCTTCTCTAGATGATATCTGCTTTACTGATATACTCAATGCATGCAATGAAGGCATGCATGGGAAGAAAAGCTAAAGGAAAAAGGAGTTCAGGAAATCTGACAGTTTCTCAAAGAAACATGTTAAAGGGACAACAGCCATCTACCCTTGAATGAAACACAGAAAGAATATAATGATAATATAGCTCCATCAGGAGCAATTTAATTACCTGAAAATCAAAAGGGAATCCTACAAAAAGTGGAAATATGGAAAAATTGTAAGGAAGAAATAGAATAACGCAAGCATGTAAGGACAATATTAGAAAAGTTAAGATACAAACTGAGTTACATCTACCAATGGACATAAAAGGCAATAAGAAGAGGTTCCATAAATGTATTAGGAGCAAGAGAAAGACTAAATAAAGTGTAGATCCTCTATTTAGTGAGGAAGGAGAACCAATAATGGGTAACATAAAAAAGGCCAAGTGTTTAATGGTGACTAGACAATCAACACAATTAATATTAACAATAAGTGCAAAGAAACATAAGCCTGATTAGGGAAAGAACAAGTTAAAGACTATTTAAGTAAGTTTCAACTGGGCAGGGCCTGATGAAATTCATCCCAAGGTACTTAAGAAACTAGCTGACACAATCTCAGAACCATTAGCAATTATCTTCAAGAACTCACTGAGAATGGATGAGTCCCAGACATGGGGAGAGTTAAGCACTTAAGGAAGAGATTTTCAGAAGCCAGTCAGCTGACCAGGGAGTTGTCTAGGCTAGCCAGGAGTGAAATGCTAAGGAGAGGGATGGACAGAAGACAGAAGAAAGGCAAACATAGTACCTATCTTTAAAAAGGGGAACAAAGAGAACCCATGGAATGACAGACCAGTAAGCCTAACTGTGATAACTGGAAAGATACTGGAACAAATTATTAAACCATCAATTTGTAAGCACAAGGAGAACAACAGGGTTATAAGGAATAGCCAGCATGGATTTCTCAAGAACTAATCAAGCCAAACCAACCTAATTTCCTTCTTTGACAGGATTACTGACCTAGTAACAGCAGACATGATACATCTTGATTTTAGTAAAGCTTTTGACACAGTCTGCCCGCCCACCCTCGGCCATTTTTATAAACAAACCAGGGAGCTGTCATTTAGGTGAAATTACTGTCAGGTAGATGCACAGCTGTCTAAAAGACCATACTCAGGATAGGCATCCATGGTTTGTGTCAAACCAGGAGGGCGTATATAGTGGAGCCCCGCAGGGGTCAGTCCTGGGTCCAATAATATTAAATATTGCCATTAATGACTTGGATAACAGAGTGGAGAGTATGCTTATAAAATCTGTAAATATGGAGCTGGGAGGGATTGGAAGCACTTTGCAGGATGGGTTTAGAATTCAAAATGACCTTGACAAATTGGAGAATTGGTCTGAAATCAACAGATAAAATTCAATGAAGACAAGTGTAAAGTATTTCTTTTAGGAAAGAAAATTCAAATGCACAGCTACAAAATGGGGAATAACTAGTGAGGCAATGGTACTTCTGTAAGGACTTTGGGGGTTATAGTAGATCACAAATTGAATAGGGGTCAACAATGTGATGCAGTTGTGAAAAAGACTAATATATCATTCTGGGAGTATTAAAAGGAATGTTGTATGTAATACATAGGAAGTAACTGTCCCAGTCTACTCAGCATGGGTGAGGCCTCAGCTGAAGTACTGCGTGAAATTCTGGGCACCACACTTTAAGAAAGATGAGGACAAACTGGAAGAACCCAGAGGAGAGCATCAAAAATGATAAAAGGCATTAGAAAACTTGACCTATGAGGAAAGGTTAAAAAAACTGAGCATGTTTAGTCTTGAGAAAAGGAGACTGATTGGGGACCTGATACCCATCTTCAAACATATTAAGGGCTGCTATAAAGAGGACAGTGTTCAATTGTTCTTCATGTCCAGTGAAGGTAAAACAAGAAATTACTTATTTAATCTGAAGCAAGAGAGATTTAGGTTAGATAATAGGAAAATCTTTCTAACTATAAGGATAGTTAAGCTCTGGAATAGACTTCCAAGACAGGCTGTGGAATCCCCATCAATGGAGGTTTTTAAGAACTAGTTGGACAAACACCTGTCAGGGATGGTTTAGGTGTAGTTGGTCCTGAGAGCTGGTACCTTTCAGCTTGAAGCCTCTTCCAACCCTACATTTCTATTATACTGTTTTTTGCCCCAGAGACCATGGGATCTGAGGCGAGATGCATAGATATCTCCATCAAAACCATTTTCAGGCATGACTCCCTAGCTTTTTGTGTTCTCTTTTAGAATGATTTATAAACTCAGCACTTCTCAGCAACATGCCTTTTCCTGGACACAAAAAACTATCTAGCATATCTGTCTTTAAGAGGCATTACTGCTTCACATAAGGGGTAATTCTTGAACTCAGGTGATTTCTGCTCCCTGTGGGAAAGATGCTCCCAAAATAAGAGAATAAAAAAAGTGGGCGGTAAGGGGGAAAAGGAAAGACTAATCTCATCTTTAATCACCATGCTAACAACTATCTACTAGCTAATGCTAGCTATTTACAAAAAATGATAAGGACTCACATTGAGCTCAGAGGTTTGGCCATTGAAGAGTTCCAACTTGAAGTTGGATTCCATAAGAAGGATCTGAAAAGTGATTAGGGTTGCCCCAACTTTTATTCCCTCTGTTACAGGCACAAGGACATGCATGGCACAGACTCATCCCCTAACAGACTCTGCTGGCTAAAAGAATCCAAACTTGAGTGCACAGGGTAGCAACAATTATCTATATTTGGACAATCACTCTAAAGCAGTAGTTCTCAACCTGTGGCCCACTTGCAGCCCAATCAGCACAGAGCTGTTGCCCATGCGACATCCTCAGGGCCATAATACTTAGTATTGGATGCGGCCCACAATGGTAAACAGGTTATGAACCACTAAGAGAACATGGAACTCCTGAATTCTAATTCCAGCTCTCCCACTGACTTCCTGTACAGTTGTGTTGGGCAAGTCACTTAGTCTCCTCCTTCTTAAAATGGGGATAAATACTACTTATTTATTTTACAGGTATGGTGCAGAACTACAGCTGGTTGGAAATTTAAAATTTTTCTACTGAAAACTGCTATTTTGTCGAAATCAAAACTTCTTGTGGCAATGTGTGAATTAAAAAAAAAAATCATTCCAGAAAAAGCATATTGATAAGATTGAAACATTCCACTCAACATTTTTGAAATGAAACATTTGGACTTTCTTTTAAAATTTTGTATACTATAAGAACATTTAAAAATTTTAAATGTTGAAACAGAAGCAACGCATTTTGATTGAGTGAAAACAATTTTTTTCCAGAAATTCATTTAGCAGGAAGTTTAGAAATTCTCTTTTTATTCTGATTTGGAACTAAACCAATTTTGAAATCATGGAGTTGCCCACAAAGTAGAAATGCCAGTTCTCCCACAGCTCTAATAACAGCAGATTAATGTTAGCACAGTATAAGACATTCTATATAGTCAGTGCTAAGTAGTAGTATTAACTGTTCTAAGTAAGCTGTTCATAGCCTTCCTAAATCCTCATTTAGCCGTCAATTTTTAAAATTATATAAACCACTAGAATCCCATATTACTGTCACATATTGAATAGAATGCAATGACATCAGTGAACTGGTAATGATTTAGTAAAAACAATGCAATTGTACTTATTTCCATTTTATTTGCAATATATACAGATAAAAGGTCATAAAATATATACCTTATACATACTGTCATATTCTACCAGTTATTCATATCTTTAATCCAAATACACAAAATAGTTTCAGTCTGTCTTTGCTTCAATACCTGGGTTAAATATTTGAGTACTAGATATAAGAAATGTACGTATAATAAATCAACACATTCAGTCAAGGGAGCATATTTTAGATGTGTCATGCACTGTAGTTCATAATATGGATTCCTGATCTGCTCAAATTTGTTATGGTCCATAAATGTCACACAGCTCACAAGATGATGCTTATACACTGTATTATCAATGGTCTATCTGCTACCATAGACCTTTATAACCATTCTAAATCAAAACACCAAGCACAAACAAAAAATTCACTGCACCCACAAAGCGCCAACATAACCAATAAGATTAAAGTATCTAAACATACCAGTTTTCTCTGACGTTCTGAGAAATACCATGTCAGATGGGATTCGTTGATTCTGGGGAAAAAGCATATTTATGTTTGTAAGAAAAAAAATCATTCCAATCAAATGTCCAGTAAGATCAGCAACTAAGGGTCACACTTGGATTGAAATGCAATTAAAATAGGATTTATCAAAGTACTTTACATTCAGCATTTGCAATTCAGAAATCAATATTTTAGAAAAATTATAGAACAAACAAACAGTTAAGCCTTTCAGATCCTCCTTATAAGTGGATCTCTTCAATGCCTGAAGAATTTTAATAAGGAGTATCTTCTTAACTGCCGTTTTCAGTCAGAAAAAATATAATTATGTAATGTTGAAGGACCAACTAAAATCTTCAAAAGAAAACAATTTTAGTGGGTCAAATCCTCACCCTTTACTTGTTTTGTATGGGGAGAGGATAGTAGATCCATGGTACAAGTTGAAATATCTATCTTGGTACTTATGTGGACCACATCACCAGAGTATGACTTTTGAGTATTTCTGGATTTGTTTTCACAACTTTGGGAGGCAGGGCAGTACTATTATCCCATTTTAGAGATGAGGGAACTTCTGTCCCTGTCCCTGCCCCCGCCCTGCCCTCCCAAAAAAAGAAAGAGGAGATGCATTTCCTTTCCAGTATCAAAAGCCACATCTATCTCCTGCATACAGAAAGGCTGTCCCAAATATTCGTGGGTTTCAAAAAAACAAACAAAAAAAACAAAACACCTGTCATTTTGTTTGACTGGACTGCAAAGGAATGATGACTTCTGGGAGTAGCAGGAAGAGAAAAAGAACACAGTATTGCATAATTCTGAGTTCCCTACTGCATAATTTAGGTCTGAAGTGACACAACATACGCAGGACTCAATCCTAAAGCAGCACAAATAAAAAATATTTTCCTTTCTGTTCACAGGCCACCTTTAGCTACTATGGGGACTTCTATGCCTCATGGACTCATTGATTTTCAGGTCAGAAGGGCCACATCATGATCATCTAGTCTGAACTCCTGCACATTCCAGGCCACAGAACCTCACCTACCCACGCCTGTAATAGACTCCTAGCCTCTGGCTGAGTTGCTGAAGTTCTCAAATCATAGCTTGAGTTTTAATCAAATGCAGATATATATAGATATAGATATATATCAATAGTTTCAATTCATATGCCATTGGCAAACTACACAGTACATTCTTTAGTACATTTTGTATTTTTCCATACACTCCCTCTGAAAAAACAACACCACTCACACTCAGTCTTAAAGATCAGAGGAGTAGTCGTGTTAGTCTGGATCTGTAAAAGCGGCAAAGAGTCCTGTGGCACCTTACAGACTAACAGACGTACTGGAGCATAAGCTTTCATGGGTGAATACCCACTTCGTCGGATGCATGCAGTGGAAATTTCCAGGGGCAGGTAGTAATTCTCACATAGCTTTCCCCTGGGAAAGCTGAAAGCTGGGGAGAAAGAACACAAGTAACATGCTAATTACATTTCCTGATGCAATTCTGGAAGATGCATACATGCCATGATGATGGGCCTGAATAGAATTTTGCTGTTTTTTAACTTCTGAGTAAACTGAGGGCTCATATAAGGTGATGGACTAAATGTACTGTCTTGAGCATGCATAGCTCATGAAGACACTAAGCTAGTTTTTCCAAACAGCTTTCACAGATAATGATTCATTGACTATAAGGCCAGAAGAGTCCACTGTGATCATCTAGTCTGACCTGTATAACACAAGCCATAGGACTTCCCTGAATTAATTCCTGTTTGAACTAGAGCATTTATTTTAGGGAAAATATCCAAACGTGATTTAATAAATGCCAGTAATGATGAATCCACCACAATCCTTGATAAGTTTTTTCCAGTGTGGACTGATTTAAATCAAAGCAAATTAAATCATTGACTTTAAATCAGCAAGCCAGAAACCTTGATTTAAATAATTGATTTTAATGTTTTGCATTTGTACTTTTTAGTTATTTTTGTAAGGAAAAACTAAGTTTCGTTGTTGGTAACAATTACAATACATTGATTTTCAGCTAAATATTGCCTTTACACTAAATGTGGTGCTTTTTACTAATCAGGAGTATACATTACATCTATACACAATTAAGCAATTATATAGCTTAACTTACACTTATTCAGATTTTTAATATTTACATTTTTATTATGTTAGAAAATGGTGAATGATGCATTTCTTATTTACTTAATGATTAAGCTTTTTACTTGTGATTTGTATCAAGCTCTATTTGGATGGAAATTCAAATCAATTAAAAATGCATTAGAACAGCATTTTAATTTTTTGTATTAAATAAAAGTATCTTAAATGTGCTGGATACATAAGAAAAAACTATCAAAACTTGTTTTGCCTTTAAACCTAACTGATTTATTAAATTAAGGAAGTATCTACAGTTAGAGAACTGAACTGACTGTTTCTGGTCCCAGTGTCTCAAGGTTTTAGAACTAATAGATCTCATCCTCAAAACTATTTTTTATTCATGCACTGGAAGAGAGAAAACAAGCTTTCCTGCTTTTTCCCAAATCCCAACTGGTCTCTTAATTTTGAATGAACCAGTCATTAAACTGAACTAGCCGAATGAACTGAAATGAGGAAAGTACTCTTTGCACTTGCAAGAGGTTACTGTTGTCAAAAGCTGATTTGGCACTTAAACCAACTCTAGATCCAGCTGCTTAGCCAGTGGCTTCCTCCAATTCAGTGGTTTGACTTTCTCTAAAAACTGGCAGCAAATATCAACTGCTTAATATTTCTGTATTCAATTTAAATTACTTTAATACATTACAATAAATTTAGGCCTTACAGTATGTTGTCAATTTGAAATTTAATTTTAAACAGCTTTATTTATTTAAAAAGTAAACCAGTACTTAATTTAAATAAAAACATTGAATAAAATACTTCTATTTAAATAAAAAAAAAATCTACTTTTTAATTTTTTTTAAAATCAACTTTTTTTTTTTTCATCAAACCTGGAGTTGTTCCAATGGTTAATTACCCTCACTATTAAACATCTGCATCTCATTTCCAGTTGGAATTTGTCTAGCTTCAACTTTCATCTCTGCAATTCAAACTTCAATCATGATCATTTGCAAAATTAATGAAGTATCAAAAACTGTTCTGGCTCTATTTTGTGCATAAACTTCCAACTGTGCCAAATTACATAGCGGGTTTGTGCTGTGTACAAATAGCAATGAACTCAGGACGAATTTCATTTTCAGATTTTTCCCCAATCCAGTATCTGAAGTTAGGCTGCTAAAAGATGGAAGGCTAGTTCACCAACCTAGTGTACAGTCTTCAGATTGTAAGCTCTTCTGGGCACTGCTTGTCTCTCATTATGCATTTATACAGGGTCTATCACAACTAGGCCCTGATCTTGTTTGGGGCTTTCAGGGGTTGTTATAATACAATTATTATTAACTCTAACAGGGCATAACTTTACGAATAAAAGTTTTACATGAAATTAAATACATTTAGAACATGACACTTCTGAAACCTTTTATTCCAAGCATCACTATAAGGGCACGTCTACACAACAAAGAAAAAACCTGCGGCTGGGCCATGCCAGTTGACTTGGGCTCTTAGGGCTCAGGCTGCGGGGCTGTTTCATTGCTATGTAGACTTCCGGGTTTCTGGAGCCCGAGCTTTAGGACCCTCCTACCACAAAGACAGCTAGAGCCTGGGTTCCAGGTTGAGCCCGGAAGTCTACACAGCAATGAAACAGCGCTGTAGCCTGAGCCCCATAAGCCTGAATCGGCTGGCATGGGCCATCCGCAGGTTATTCTTCGTTGTGTTGTGTCTGTTTACTGATGACTTCCTCTAAACACCTTTCACCAAGCCTTATACAATCATCAAGAAAGACTACAAGTTTATTTTCACAGGCAAGACACAGACCCCATTCTCCATATTCAGGGTTAAAACATTTATGACCCAAAAGTCTCACCACCTAATAGTTCCAAGTCGAACAGGATTATTTCTATATTAAAAAAAATTCTCAGGCACCTATTCCCTTAGTTACTATGCTTAGAAGCAACCAAATTTGACAAAAATGGTCACACTTTTAACCACTCCTACTTGCCAGCAATAAAACAGATTAAGCCATCCAACAGTTAGAAAGCTAGACAACTAAACAGCATCTGCAGGATCCGAGGTTTGTACTCAGAGTGCCAAGGATCCTCCTTTGATACTGTGTCACACTACCCAAAAATTCAATTCACAGAGCAAAAGAAGCTACTCTTTCAATTCATTCTGCATTACAAGTGAGACATTAATCATCATATCAAGAATGGGAAAATTTTGAACTTCTCAAATGGCCTCCCCGTAGCAGTATTCAGTTACAATACTATTATTTGAAAAGCACAGTCAACACACATATGTAAACTGCCAGATTTTATACAATTATATGGGATTCTTTTTGGTTTGAGTTTTGAAGACTGACAGGAAGGGTTTTAAAATCTTCAAGAAACCTTTGGAAAACTTACAGCCCATCTGCCCCCACATATTCCCATAAAAAATAACTGGAAAGGGACAAACGATCACAGCCATTTGTTCTGCTTGAAGGAGAAGTCCAGTAGGTAAGGGAAGCTAGAGCCTATTAGGGTAGGCTATGGGAACAGCAGCAGTGGTGTTTGCTACTATCTTAGGCACTCATGAAAGTACAGTGAGAATAGTCTGAAAATTGCCTAAGTTTGGAGACACTGATAATTGATATTTATATGTTTTAGAAGTAACCTAAAATCCCCATCACTAGCAAAATTCTCTGATATATAAAAACTACATTTTCATGAATCAAAATACCACAACACTACAGTCCCCATACACCCTGTTTCCTTAGAAATTCATCAAGTGAAAATGTTTTAATTTACTCGCCTACTTAAACAGCAGTGGTCTGGTTCTTCGGGAAGAGGCTGCTCATCTATCTTTACAACTGGTGGAAAAGGTTTGCAATGGTGGCTATGTACTAAAGAAGGAGAGGAATCTAAAGAAATAAATTACAATAATGAAATAAATGATGGAATTTATGACCTATTGTTAACTTTCAAGAACTAGGACCAACTCAACTAGGAACAGCCTATGTTCAAATTGGAAAGACACTGTGGTAAAAATTAACTTTACTAATGTACTGTATCTACACTAGTTGTACTCATACCATGTGAAAAACTAAAAGACATAAGACAACTTCAAAATTAAATAAATATTCCCTTAAATGACAACAACAATTAAATTGCTATCTTGTCTTCCTATCGATTAGCAATATATTTTTACAACTTCTCTGCCAACTCTGACATAAATACATTGAACACATCTCAGGTTACTGGCCTCATGCCTAAAAACTTTGTTTCTTGTTAAGAAGCTAAAAACTTAACCAACAGACAATACCTCGGCAAAAAAACCCTGATCTATCATCTTTAGAATTAAATAGAAATCCCAAATAACACCATATGTTCAGCTATATCCTTTCTACAAATGGCTATCAGCTTTTATGAAGAAAGAAAGTCTCATTATAAAGCAAAACTATATTTATTATTAGTACATGAAAAGTCTACCTGGTACCTACTAGCCCTGGTGAAGCACAAAACCAGTCACGTACTGTCTTTAATATTATCAATATCAATGTCAACTTCTCATTTTAACAAAAAATAAATGCAAGTTAATACATATGTCTTATTTTCGTTTTATGTTCATTCTCTTCCTGGTTTCACTGAACTTATTACCTTTTTATTCCTATAATTAATCATGAATTCTCTTTTTTTATATATAACTGAAATAACTTACTTGACTAGGACAAGTAGAAGATTTCCCTGGTGAGTGGGCTAAGTTGGGCTCGCCAGAGAATGACTGACTTCCTTCTTTGGAAAAAAGGGAGGAATAAAGGAATAAATCAGCAAAAGCACTATTAGGAGAGGGAAAGAGGAGGCAGAGACCAGAGTGGCAGGGGTCATTGCTCTTTAACTGAAGGGAACAGAGTGGCATAGGCACCATTTCTTCTTTAAGAGAAGAGGGATAAGGTTGTAGCAGAGACGCTACAGAAATATTATGAGAAATGTTCTCCATTTTCCTCCCATCAAAATAAGTTATTTTCAGTGAACAATTCAAATTTTGAAAAGTTTTGAACAGCTCTAGCTTTTTGGTATTCAAGACACAGTTGAGGCTAATGAGAAGAAGATGTATCTCCTCCTTTTTCCTGCTCTTATGGAGAAGTGAGGCAGTAAGATTAAAGGAGAAGACTTGAGCTCTTTGCTCTTCATCTCAGCAACCCAACAGAAAGCAGCTGTTCCACTCCCCACCACTGATTTCAATAACAATGGAAAGACACATTTACTGTTCTGCTAAGGTGATCAACAATGAAATCAATATTGTTGCCATCATCATTACTAGGCTTCAGAATTAACACTACATTGAGACAAATGGAGCAGTATGCACCTCATCCACTTTTCCACGTTGTTACAGACTCAGGAATAGATCGCCATAGCATCCAAATCACATCTGGAATGTTTTCTCCAAATCAAGATTAGAAAACTCATTTCTTTAAAAAAGACAAATTGATGGACAATACTTTGGCAAATTTTGTGATAATTCCATTGCCATCGACTGTTGAACGCACAAGGACCAATTAACAGCTAACTGAGATGTCAGAGGGCCATAGACTAGTTACAGGGAGAGGTTAAAAGGAAGCAGACTAATTCTCTGTATACATCATTGTACAGTCCAAAAATTTAAGAACAAATATTGGTGAAAATAAAATCACAGATTACAAAACAAATCTAACCACTTCATCACCAGTGCTGATACTGGATAGCACAGATACCCTTGAAAAGACCCTGCTTAGACTATTGTTATATGAAGCCTTAATACTTACTGCAGTATAATGGAATGCTAAACTATATTATACTGTTCAGCCACTAGGCTGTGCTGTTCGTAACAGACCTTATTTTAAAGCCTCAGCCATACCTGCCAGTTCATTACAGGATCTTTACGGAAGACACATCTCTGGTGTCTCTCTCTGAGAAGGAAGCTCTATAGTCAGTCTATATCTGGTACAGAAGCCTGACCTTCTAGTAGCCGGCCTGTGGCCTACCATGTACAAGCTGCACACGACAGTGTCAGAAGTAAACTAGTGCCAGAGGAGAACCAAAAAGGAAGGAACAAAGCAACAAAGGTGGCAGGGCCTCATCAATATGCCACTCTTCAATGCTCTAGAGAACTTCAGTTTTGACAAACCTTCAGAATAGACTGGAAGCACTAGTTAGAAATATTTTGCATCACAGTCAAATTCCACATGGAAAGCGGAGATGCTTCAGGTATGCTCTTTAATTTATACTATGGGGAAGCAGGCAGGGCATTACTGAAGACAGTTATAAATGATCACTCTCAAAGAGTTCTGGCTATGTTTGATGCACAGTTTATACCTCAGAAAAATGGGGTTTACCTAAGAGCATGTTTTCCCCAGAGAATTCAAGGACCAGGAGAAAATGTTGAATGTTCTATAAAAGCTCTGTATACATTGACCAAAAACTGTTTTTGGACTGCAAAACATGAAAATACCAGAGACAGGCTGGTTCTTTGGTTAACAGATAAATTATATTGGGGCTGGCTGTCCCAAGTACCTAAAGGGCACTAAGGAAGCGACAAGAGACTACTTTGCAGTATGTGGACTATTAAGTGAGTCAAATGGACTCATGATTAAAGACGACTGCATCATAATATCAAAAAGAGAGAGGATAAATGCTAAATCTCATCCATGAAGGACATCAAGGACTAACTAAATACTCTAAACAGTCCAACCAGTGAGTGTGGTGGCCAGGCATCAACAAGGACAAAGAATAAAGTATCTGCAGGAGAATGCTGCAGAAGAAACAGAAACACCACCACCTCTACCAGGCAGACCTTGGAAGAGACGAGATACAGATTTAGGCAAATTCAGAGGACATCATTACATGGTCAAAGTGGACTATTTTTACAGGTATATCGGAATAATGTACTTGTAAGAGGTAATGTGTCAGTATTATTGAGAAACTTAAGTGCACTTTTGCTTATTTCGATACTCCAGAACAACAAGTAATGGACAGTGGATCACCATTCACTTCAGCAGAATTTAAGTCATTCCAAACGAAATAGGATTTTGATCATACAAACTAGCAGCCCACGTTCCTCAAGCAAATGAAGAGGCTAAGAAAGCTGGATACACAGTCAAGAAAATCCTACAACAGGAAGATCTATTTCTGGATCTTTTGAGCCACAGATCAACACTGATAAAACTACTAGATATAGTCCAGGACAACTCCTGATGGGAAGACAATTCAGATTCTTTTCCGAAGTCAGAACTGTCGTTCTATCTCCAAAATGGTCAGACATCAAGAGACTAGCCAAATCAGATAAAAAGGCAAACAAGAGCTTACAGATACTTTTATAATAGACATCAGAGAACTGTTAGGTCTAGAGCCTGGTGACCATGTTTTCATCAAACTGGATGGAGAAAAAGATGGACAACTCCAGCTGTTGTAAAGAAAAAGAATTCAGCACCCAGATCATATGTGATCAAGGCCGACAGTGGAGAGTTCAACAGAAACCTTCAACATCTACAGTTTGTTCCTCAGAAAGAACAATCAACAGAGCAAACTCTACAGATGGTGGATTCAAAACAAGATGATGGTGACTCATGGATTCCAAACTGACCACAGCCAGTCATTGCAACTAATGGACAGCCAGATGACCAAGTTGTTACACGTTCAGGTCATGTAATTTTCAGAAAACGAGTACAATTCAGAGACACCTACCAGATTGATATGTACTGAATTTCAAAGATAACATGAAAGTATACATTTTGTAAATGGTAGAAATATAGAACTAAAAGGAGTAGATGTAATGGAATGCTAAACTGTATCATGTGGTTCAGCTATCAGGTGGTGCTCTGTGTAACATACCCTCATTTAAGCTAACCTCAGCCATACCTGGTAGTTCACTAAAGGATCTTTTGGAAGACACCTCTGGTGTATTTCTCTGAGAAGAAAACTCTGTAAGCCAGTCTATATCTGGCACAGGAGCCTGACCTGCTAGCAGCAGCCCTGCACAGTACCATGTACAAGGTGTACATGACAAACAGGAAAGAAGCAGCAGCATGCGCTGATTAGGGCAGAATACTTTCATTTCTTTTAGTACAGTGTTTCCCAAACTTTTAACAGCTAAGCTCCCACTTCAAGAAACTTAAATGAGTCACACTTTCTGAATGTTGCCATGTGGTGTTATCTACCCATCTTATTTTATAAATGATTCACACTACCACCCAGTGGATAGTGCTCCAAGTTTTCTCCGTAACCACAAACGTGACAAATTTAATTGTTTATTTTATTTTAGATGAGAACCAAAACTCACAGAAACCATCAACAAGTCTGTTTATGTCTCCTCCCATCCCTAACTCAGGTGGGCATACCCTACATTTTGAGAAATGCCACTTTAAAGGATGGGGTAGTGAAGTTATTCAAACTCAATTTATACCAAGATCCCTCACTCACATCCTTTAAAAAGCCCCTGAAAACTTGCCTATAATGACCAAACACCAGCCTCTGCTATATACATACCACCTGCTCATTTTGAACTGTACTATCCATTTGACAGACCCCTTGGGTTGTGGCTTCTGTTCAATTTGACACATTCACTTTACTATAAAGCATTATGGACTAAATGCTTTATTAAGATTAAATAATAAAGTAGGTCTTGACATAAACAAAATAGTTAAGATTCTTCCAACATGGAGTGGGAAGCACATATCCTCAGGAAAAAACACGTTTTAAACTCTCAAACAGCCTTTTTTTTTTTTTAATATAAACCAGGAGTATTTTCTCCTACAAAAAAGGTCATTTTCCACACCCCTCAAGCCCCCCACCCCATTACAATATTAATTATATTAGCAACTTTTCAGTTGTTGAAACATTAACAAAAGTATTACTTAGGACCCGAACTGTTTTCACCATAAAGCAGTCAGTAGATTTGCTTTGAAATTAATCAGGCCTGTAAAACCAAGGCTGTTCAAAGTTTAAATGTAGGAAAGTTTTTCACTTAAGTTGTTAGTGTTTGTGGTGCAGCCACTAGTTAACATATGGATCTTTTTCTCAAATGACTCATTAATTTCACGACAGAAATGCTCTTAATGCATCTTCCAGTCAAATATAATGTTAACTTGCTTTTTTGCCATTAGAGCAAGCAATTGAACACTTCACTCCTGACTGGTTCTTTGGCTTAAGAGTCATACTTTGAAACTGAGAACTGCTTACTTCAACAAAATACAGGTAAAACATATAATTTCAAGTGGTCTTAAGGCCAATGTAAAAATAACCAGGATTTAGTTGTAATAAATAGAAACCCAGAGTGCATCTACTGGTATTATTTTTGATATCTAATCTCTAAAATAAAATAAATTCAACAACCTAAAGCATTGCACAATAAGACAATCTGATTCCTAAGAATTCTTTTTTAAGTACTTGCATCCATGGTTAGGTCGGACAAAAAAGGAGAATTATAGTTGCAGCACCATTTGAAATGATTATGCCACATGACTTATGACTGAGGTATTTTGGCTAAATCTTTATTCCACCGCAATTAAAATCTACCTACCATTTTCCTAAATCACTAGAAATGGAAACACTGGCCACCCAAATTAAAATCTGATCATGTAAAGGTGCTGAGCTCCTCCTTTAAGGTGAAGTCAGTGGAAGATGAGGAAGCTCTGCATCTCATAGCATTGAGCTCTCAAGCAAGGAAATTAAGGTAGTTCCAACCCTCCTGAGTTCTTAGAACATTATGGTAGGACATAATCCATAGACTGTACTGTTAGTAATAGGGTGACCAGATGTCCCGATTTTATAGGGACAATCCCGATTTTGGGTTTTTTTTCTTATATAGGCTCCTATTGCCCCCCTGTCCCGATTTATCACATTTTCTGTCTGGTCACCCTAGTTAGTAATGGAGGATTACTTACGTAGTAACTATGCCCTGGAGTAGATTGTTGTTAGAGTCCCACTCCTGGAGCACATATATGCTCTTAGCATATGAAGGTGGAAACTGCTGAAAAGCAGTAGTTATTTGAGCCTTGTGTATGCTTCCTTTCAGAAGTAAAAGTTCAGACCCGAGATGATATAAACAGCACAAATTCTAATCCAATTTTAGTTTCTCTCAGTTCATTAAAACTGCATATAAAAGATTCTGAAGTGAGAAAGGAGGGTGAGGAATGTGAACTTAGTAGAGTAGAACCTCAGAGTTAACGAACACCAGAGTTACAAATTGACCAGTCAACCACACACCTCATTTGGAACCAGAAATATGCAATCAGGCAGCAGCAAAATACAGTACAGTACCTTGTTAAAGGTAAACTATTAAAAAAGGGGAAGTTTGGGTTTTGTTTATTTTTAATTTGACCAGGTAAGGAAACTTTCTGTGATTGTTTCATTTAAATTAAGATGGTTAAAAGCAGCATTTTTATTCTGCATAGTAATGTTTCAAAGCTGTATTAAGTCAATATTCAGTTGTAAACTTTTGAAAGAACCACCACAACATTTTGTTCAGAGTAACTAACATTTCAGAGTTATGAACAACCTCCATTCCCGAGGTGTTCGTAACTCTTAGGTTCTACTGTAAGACATCTTGTGATATGCTGTTGGTAAGCTCCTTACACTTTCTTTGGAGTACTGTCAGTATAAATTTCCACACAAAACTGAGTTCAGTGACATACCATATTTCTAATATACAATAAAGTCCTACAAAATGTAATAGGAATTGAATCAATAGGGTTCTACACAAGTCACCCTAAAAGCCTATGTAGTTTAATAGGGAATTATATATTTTCTACAGGTTTTGTGACGATCACAGAAGAGATGTAAATTTGCTATTAAATTCAATAGAACTTGATTACTGTGTGTATCTAGTCCTCTAAGTCATGAAGATAACCTTGAGAACAGAATTTAAATAGAGGCAGAACTGTGTCCCTAAGCGCTGGCTTAAACACAAAACTTGCACCAATTGAACTAAAATGTATTACTTAAATCTAGGCCAACCTCTATGTGGAAACCCTTAAACCAATCAGTTTACTACTGGCTTTCAGAGATTTAGAACAATCATTAGGAGCTATGGAAGCTTCTGGGTGCTGACAACTTTCAACAATCTGGCCACAGCATTTAGATGTCTACATCTGGCTGACCTCTTCTGAAGAGTCTAGTGCCCCAGAGGCTACTTTACTAATTATTTATGGCCATATTTAAATTAAAAACCTTAATTTTTAATGAAGCTGCCACAGACTTTTCTGTCTGCTGCACCAGTGTTGAAGAATCCAGGAACCTTGCTGCAGAGTTTCAATCCAGTTTATTGTGAGGTGCATGGAACCTTGATCTGAATTTTCAGAAATTTCTCCTTTGGTATATGCAATATGCAGTTACAGCCTGAGTTCAGGAAACTCCATCTGAATTCATAATCTAAGTCAAAGCAAACATGGACTTCTTATGATTGATTTTTAGCTTCTTAGGGGAGACTTGTTACACAGCATCTGAAGGGCTATCTAGATACTTCTGAAGAATGAGCTCTGAGAAAGCCAGTTGTCCAGACAGGGGTACATATGGCTGCCTTGCTATTTTAAGTGCGCTACTACCATTGCCAGAAATTTAGTTGAAACTTGTGCTGAAAGACACAAAAAAGAAAGTACTCAGAATGGTCATTGCCTACACAGAACCTCATGTATTTTCAATTCCAATAGACTGGTCCAACAAAAATGTGCAAATAAGTACATTTTAAATGGAGAGCTGCAACCTAATCTTGTAGGCTTAGGGAAAGAATTATTTTTGTTTGAGCATGGGGAAGGAACAGGAAGGAAATTTAATCCCTTCCCTACCTACTAATGAGGGGCTTCCGCTGTTCAGTTAGAGGAAGGAATTCACTTCCACCTTTAGCACGTTCTTATGAATGAGATCCTTAAAAAAGGGAGGGGAGAAGGACAGAGCAAGTTGGAGTGAAATTGAACAGGGTACCCTTTCTGAAGGGCTTCTTGGATTCCTTTGTCAGTAATAATTCTAGTCCATGCAGTAAGAAAGGAGGAAGAATAATCCCCAAAAGGGAGTTTAGGAAAAATGTATACATACATAAAGTTTAAGGTAGGGCTCTCTGCCAAACTGCCATTTGCTAGATGACATGTCAGATGAAGTGGCAACAAATGTGAGTTTTGACTTTTGATGCCTCCTTCTGTGTCTGGTAGAGAATGACTTGATACTGACCCTATGGTGCTGGGAGAAAACCAGCCTCTGCTATCTGCAAAGTCAGATTTCCAACATGAGCTTGTCTGAGAAAGACCCAAGGTACCGAGATTCCTCTGACCGGAAAGCCTTAAGTTGATTTTCTTACGATAAAGACTGCACGGATCCAAGAGGATCCTAGGGCAGTGGCTCTCAACCTTTCCAGACTACTGTACTCCTTTCAGGAGTCTCATTTGTCTTGTGGATCTCCATGTTTCACCTCACTTAAAAACTACTTGCTTACAAGATCAGTCATAACACAAAAGCGTCACAGCACACTATTGCTGAAAAATTGCTGACACTAATTTTACCATATAATTATAAAATAAATCAATTGGAATATAAATATTATACTTACATTTCAGTGCATAGTATATAGAGCAATATCAACAAGTCATTATCTATATGAAATTTTAGTTTGTACAGACTTCACTAGTGCTTTTTATGTAGCCAGCTGTAAAACTAGGCAAATAACTAGATGAGCTGATGTACCCCCTGGAAGACCTCTGTGTACCTGTGGTTGAGAATCACTGGCCTAGGGCACATGGACCTCTCAGTCATTATATATGCCCATACTTCATATGTATTTTCTCATTACAGGAAGTACAGAAATTGAACTTGGGGTCCATCATCATAGACCAGTTCCCTAATGAACTGGAATGAGCAATTGGGCAAAAACAAACATTTCTTTTTAAAAAAAATCAAGAATAATTACAACATGAGACAAAAAACTAATTTAGACAAAGAAAGAAATGACCAAGTGAAAGAGGAAGAGGAGACTGAGGATTCCCAGTCTCTCTCAGCACTGGAGTCAAAGATATGGAATAGATTTGGTGCACGGCTCTTTAAGCAACTCTCATATTCAAATGTTCAACTACATAAAAGAACACATGAATGTTTCTACTGTTTTCTAGAAGGTGCACACACTTCTAGCACAAGTAAAGATCTGTGCTGACTATTTTTTTTTTAAAACCTCTGAAAACAAAACTTACAAGACATATTCGGGAAATATACAAGAATTTCAATTTGCCAGTGAAAGACACAGAACAAACAAAATCAAATGAATGAAAAAAAGATAGATTAATAAGGCCAAAAGGGAACCACCAAGATCATCTGTTCTGAACTCCTATATAACATAGTCCATAAACATTTACTCAATAATTCCTTCAGTGAAAGAAAATCAAACTACTTATAAATATAAATGCATATGTTTATATTTAATTAGGACTATAATTAAATTCAAACAAAAAACAAAATTGCTTGAAGATTCTGAAATAAAACTAAACTGGTCTAAAATATTTGTAAGTAGTTAGTATTTCATAAGTAACTATTCCAATATACTAGTGCTGTCAACTGATCGCAGTTAACTCACATTATTACTCAAAAAAAAGAATCACAATTAAAAAAATTAATGCAGATTAATCGCAGTTTTAATTGCGCTGTTAATAAAATACCAGTTGAAATTTATTAAATATTTTGGATGTTTTTCTACATTTGCATATATACTGTATTCTGTGTTGTAATTGAAAACAGTGTGTATTATTTTTTATTACAAATATCTGCTCTGTAAAAATGATAAAACAAATCGCATTTTTCAATTCACCTCATACAAGTAATCTAGTGCAATTTCTTTACCGATAAAGTGCAATTTACAAATGTGGATTTTTTTTGTTACGTAACTGCACTCAAAAACAAAACAATATAAAACTTCAGAGCCTACAAGTCCACCCAGTCCTACTTCTTGTTCAGCCAATTGCTAAGACAAACAAGTTTGTTTACATTTACAGGAGATAAGGCTGCCCACTTCTTATTTACAATGTCACCAGAAAGTGAGAACAGGCATTTTTGCATGGCACTTTTGTAGCTGGCATTGTAAGGTATTTACATGCTAGATATGCTAAACATTCATATGCCCCTTCATGCTTTGGCCACCATTCCAGAGGAGATGCTTCCATGCTGATGACGCTCGTTAAAAAAAAAAAGCGTTAATTAAATTTGTGACTGAACTTCTTAGGGGAGAGTTGTATGTCCCCTTATCTATTTTACCCACATTCTGCCATATATTTCATGTTATAGCAGTCTCGGATGATCACCCAGCACATGTTGTTCATTTTCAGAACGCACTCACTGCAGATTTTATAAAACACAAAGACGACACCAAAGTAAGATTGCTAAAAATAGCCACAGCACTCGACCCAAGGTTTAAGAACTGAAGTGCCTTCCAAATCTGAGAGGGACGAGGTGTGGAGCACGCCTTCAGAAGACTCAAAAGAGCAACACTCTGATGAGGAAACTACAGAACCCGAACCACCAAAAAAGAAAATCAACCTTCTGCTGGTGGCATCTGACTCAGATAATGAAAATGAAAACACGTCAGTCCGCACTACTTTGGATGGTTATCGAGCAGAACCCATCACCAGCATGGACGGACGCATGTCCACGGGAATGGTGGTTGAAGCATGAAACGACGTATGAATCTTTAGCGCATCTGGCACAAAAATATCTTGCAACATCGGCTACAACAGTGCCATGAGAACACCTGTTCTCACTTTCAGGTGACATTGTAAACAAGATTATCTCCAGCATATGTAAACAAACTTGTTTGAGTGATTGGCTGAACAAGAAATAGGACTGAGTGAACTTGCAGACTCCATAATTTTACACTGTTTTATTTTTGAATGCAGCTTTTCTTTGTACATAATTATACATTTGTAAGTTCAACTTTCATGATAAAGAGATTGCACTACAGTACTTATATTAAGTGAATTTAAAAATACTATTTCTTTTGTTTTTTTACAGTGCAAATACTTGTAATCAAAAATAAATATAAAGTGAGCATTGTACCGTTCATATTCTGTGTTGCAATTGAAATCAATATATTTGAAAATGTAGAAAACATCCAAAAATATTCAAATAAATGGTATTCTATTATTGTTTAACAGCATGATTAATCGTGATTAATTTGTTTAATCGCTTGACAGCCCTACAATATACTTTTCTTCACTTTCAAAAGACAGTCAGCATAAGCGTTAATAGTTGGCATCTTTATTGTCTAAAATATATTTTAAAAGCATCAACCTTTTCCACTATGATGAGGTCTCCAACTTGTATGTCTGAACTCTTAACTTGCACTTTACCTTAAAAAAAAGGAGAAGTTTAATCAACTTAAGAAAATATCAGCAAAATCACACGAACACAAATTGTACTTCAAGAGAATATTACTGTTTTGGGAAAACAATGTTATGAAGAACATAAAACTGATCTTTAAAGGTGTATTCAAAATTAAGTAGTTTTAAACTGTCAGACTGTCACCAAATTATTTATCCTAATAATATATTCAAAAATTCATGCTGTTGTATTTATCAGACTAATATAACCAGGTGTTACAAGAATAAAAAGCTGTGGAAGATGCTTGGGTATGATCTACTGCACTAACATTAGGGCTGAAAAAGCACATGGAGTTTTTCAACTCATCTAGTACAAACCAGTTCTGGTCCTGACCAAGTCAGAAGTAATTACCTGTATTGCTGCAGAGTGCCCTAACTGAAATGAGCTGCTCGTCAAAGGCCAGTTACAAGTGGGCAGCTTTATACAATCACTAAAGTCATTGTTGCAATTGGCTGTGACTGACACTAATGCTGGCAGTCACAGTGGAGCAGATACACCAAGCTTTCAATGGTATAAACAATTAACTACTCTCTTTTCAAAAGAAATACTTCTAGATCAGGAAGTTGGCAAAATAGCTCTCTATCTTTTATCTGTCTGAAGTTAGAGGACTTCACTCTCCAGAGCCGTCAGTCCAGTAACTGCTATGAATGCTAAATTAATATTTTAAATAAAAACTCAACATTTATGTAATAATTTAAATCTTTAGAGCACTTTACAAACATTAACCAATAAATCCTCACACCAAGGTAGGTAAGGTAGGTAAGTTTCATTAGCACCATTTGATGGGTGCATAGAAAAGGCAGAGAGATTAAGTGACTTGCCCAAGGCCACAAAATGAATCATTGGTGGGCCTGAATTAAGAGTTCAGGAGTTCCTGTATCCCAGCCCTGTGCTCAAACCACCAGATAATGTTGCTTTCCCGAAGGACCAAAAACACACAGACATACCTCGAAAATAGAAAGACTAACGCATCAAGTATTTATACCCTCTTACAAGAAAGAACTTCAACAGATATCAAGTTTTGCAACCCCTAACTAAGCAGAGAATTTTTTATTTTATATATAATATACATAAATAAAAGCTCAAGAATTGAAATACACAGCTAGACAACTGCAAACTTCTGTTTTCCCCTCAAATTTGATAGATTGAAGTGGTATCATGTAGCTTACAATCAGATACTGATAATTATCGCCATTGCTCACATGTATTAAAAATAAAACCTTTTGGGGAATGAATACAAAGTGAAATTCTTGCACTATAACAAAAAAAACTAGAAAAGAGTAATAAAACATGAATTTATTAAAACAGTACATTAGCAGTTTAAAATATTAACTAAGGAACAGAAATATTATGGAAAGTAGGTTATTAATGCATGCAAGTTGTTTCATCTATCAGTGTGTAATTAAACAAAACAGAAAGGAAAACCAAATTGCAATCCAGAGAGCCAATTCTGCAAATCTTTATTTACCTGGGAAATCCCCTTATGTGAATTCAATGTAATTGCTCATGTGAGTAAGCAAAGATTTGCAAGACTGACATCAGCAATAAATATGTTTTGAGCAATTTTTGAAAACAAGTATTTTTAACTCTAAACATATAAATTGGTGATGGCTTAAAATTTGGGTGTCAGTCTAATTAAAAATAAATGAGCACAGCTCACTGAGTTATCATCCTTGAATACACTTTTCACAGCATCAGGATTTCTAAAACATGGAAACATCTGAAAAGAGAATTAAGAATTTTGTTTGAACTGAGCATATCCCTCTTCAAGAATGCCAGTCTTCATTACTGACTGATAAGAATCTTTTACGTATGTTTCCATTCCTGATTGCTATCAAACACCCCTCACCCTTATTTTTTTTTTTAATACACGTCTTCATGCCGACCCTTAGAACCAGGGCTTTGGAGCTGTGCTCTGGCTCCGCTCCAGCTCCAGGCAAAAACCTGTGCAGCTCCACCGCTCTGGAGCTGCTCCACGCTCCAGATCCGGGCTCCGCTCCAAAGCCCTGCTTAGAACTCTACCACATCTTCAACAGTTGAAGGAAAAAAGTATCCCCTGACAGAGCAGATGATTGAAATAATTAATGCTTCATGCCTGCAGTTTTTCTGAGATGTCCAGCAGGAATTTCAAGACAACAGTGAATGTTTTCTGCGTAATAATTTTAGTCTGAATCAAGTCTACTAGCAGCACTAAGATCAACCACTAACATAATATTTTGACTATGCATCAATATAGTAAAACACTACTACTTTGCACTAGCCAGTGAAGACCCTTTACAGATTACTGAATATTGACAATTAGTAAGTAACAATTAAAAGAATCAACAAAGTGGACCATAACATATACTTAACTAATTTATGCTAACAAGTTTCTAACACTATTAAAATATATCACAGTAAATATGCAATTTTGTGGAAGTAATTAATTCTTAGTAATGTGACCTCAGAATCTTTGAATGTGAAAATGGCCACGTTTTTGTATGAAATATCAAGATTTGGGTCAGTGACATGCAGACTATTAATGAAAGCTAATTCAGTAATTGTTAAACAGATGTGTTCTCATCTGTTGAAACAGTCCAAAATATCCTTCAATTGTTTGTTCTATTTTGCATTAATGTATTTTTTTAAGTCAAATTAGGGCTCCCAAAACTTAACAAGTTTAGGTTCAGTAACATTAAGGGATATCTTAGGAAGCTGTACTTATTTTCAAGACTTCAAATTCACTTTCTATTTTTTAGTCACAGCAAATCTCTTGTTTTAGTTGGTTCCCACACTTTTTCCATCTACATTGCAGCCCTTTATTTTCTTCAAATTTTACAGCATATATATCCTAGTGTGTGAAAAAATCCAGTTGTAATAACTAATTAATACAATGTGACAGATATGGGAGTTGTAGCCTTAGACCTATGCCCTATATTCTGTCATTTAAGGCCCAAAGCATCCAGGGACACCAATCATATTGCCACTAACAGCACTCTTATTCAGTTTAAGGCTTTGAATTTGCCCTCTGTGGAATTCCCTCAGCCCCTCCCCCCCAAAAATCATGTTCTAGTGGTAGCTACATAAAGGATCAAAGGCCATTAAGTCTCACAAATAAGGAAAAGGAAAAGATGCAAAATCATCACAGTCTGTTATCATCACAGGGGTTATCTTAGGCAAGCAAGAAGTAACTAAGGTTGGCTGTAGGTATGTAGGATAGAACTTTCATATCATTTCACAGAGTCCTAACAAATCCTGGAAACTTTACTGTTCATAATGAGTTACCTAGACCATCACTTCAAGTTTAAAGGTAATATTAACATAGTAAGTCATTAATATTAAACAGTAGTGCATTTTATGGAATGTCTTATTATACATTTATAATTTTATATTTCATGGTCATAGTTGAAGAAAGCATGCTTAAATTTTGGTCTGTAGATCACAGATTATTATTTCTTCAAAATGAATTGGAAGACAGATAGGACATAGCAATGTCCTGTTAAAAGACATCAGTAGAACATGGCTCAGTAATACAAAAAGTAGTTTAAAAACTTGAAACATCTACAAAGAATACTTTCCTTAGTCTATCAGAATGAAGAGTCATCATATACCATTTCAGAGAACATTAAAATAATGCAATATTACATCTTTAGTGAAGGCACATTTAGAGAAAAAACATGTTATTCACTGCATAAATTATTTTTGCAAACTATTTTTCCCTCTAAAAACATCTCACTAGCTAAAACATTCTTTACCATCTGTGTAATTACCAATAAAAAGTCCAAAGCTGTCAGAAGTGGCTGCGCATCTAGACTTTATAGTCCACCAAGGCGCAAGCCTTTCGCCCAAAGCGATATGCAGAATTGCGCAGAACTAGAACGCAGAAATAAGTGTCTATAGTAATTCATTATACTCTGAAGATAAAGACTTTTGAAGTGAATTGCAATGATTTGAAAACACTAATAAATATTTCATATGTGCTAACAAGTATTTCCTACTAAAGACCCTAAAAGCAAGGTAAACAAAATATGCAGTTGGTGTAATAAAAAGGACACCATTCACCTTTTTATGGCACATGTTCTCTAATACATAAATATTATGCTGATAAAATAGTAACTTTTCTATGAAGATAGAATTTGCCAATAATATGACATGTGATTATATGATTTCTCATGCATTGTACTCTACTTTAAGGACTACCCCTTTCTGAGCTGGTCATAGCCCCTGCCCCTAACCACTCGTATAACAACTCTTGAATGGAAAGTGTTAATGAGTGCAGTGTTTGAAAATTTTACCAGACACCTACTAACCTAAGTACTCAACCTACTAATCAGAGTATATATGAAAAAAAAAAAAATGGGGAGATGGGGAAAAGGTTAAAAGCCCATGGACAGGATGCTGGTATTTCTACTAGCATGCTGTCACTGGGACTTTCTTTCAGGCTCTATCTTTCATATGGAGCCCATGGTTAGTATGTGTAACCAGTTTAGAGGTACAGGGAGCAGGAACTGCCTATATTTTCTCCCCAGTCTACTGCCTCTTTTCTGATGCAATGGGAGAATAGGGCCTGACTACACTTACTCACCCAATCTTCTGACTGCTACAAACGAGGAAGGAAAAAGAGACACAGTTACTCTATCTCCTCCAGACTGATTTTAGAGTCTTCCCGCGCATAAGTAATTCCAGTGATTGCCTCAGCTGCCATTCATAGCTTTCCCAAGCAGCAGGATGAAATTAACATTATTCTTGACAATGCAAACTGTGTCCCAAGGGTTCTGAATAGTAGAAATGAAGCTGACTACCAACATGAGGGCTTTCTGTTTGCAGATTCAGGAAGGTATCACTTGATCAATTCACATGTGACAGGTTCTGTTTAACTTCACAAAGACCAGATTTCTTTTTTAAGTTAAGAGTTTAAGTTTGGTAGAAATGGAAGGCTTTCATCACCTTTTTCACTCATCCCAGGCTAGTGGGTTTTCAAGTCAGATAAATGTGGATCTATGCAAGATATTATAAATTAGAATTAAGAATTTCCACTGAGATGAAAAACCAATTTCTGAAGTTAACCAGAAAGAAAAACAAAGCAGTGATGTACATCCACAGCGCAATGATCATATAAGTCTGTTAAAGTTTTCTATTTTCTAGTCAACAAAATAACTAGTACCACTTTTAGGAAAGTGGAGAAAATTCCAGAATTATGTAGCTTACTGCTACATAATAAAAAATACCAATTGAAATATGTTAACATTTCATCTCTCTAAAGATGTAAACATTACTACATAGATCTTAATTCTTAAAATTACAGTGTTAATGAGATGCCTCAGTATGACAAAACATTCAGGCTCCGTAAGGAAACCTCAATATTTGTTAGGTACTATGTTTATAGTACACTCAAATATAATTGCAACTTGGAAAATTATTTCAAAAAGGTTAGAAAAAATATGAAATTGTTCCTATTTTAAGCAACTGAATACATATAAAAACGGTCCACAGAGAAACACATGCCACAAAACAGAGCAGTGACATTGCACCAGACAAGATGAAAAGCCTGAACATCCTGGTTTACAGAAAGAGCATGACCTGACGGGCAAGTAAAATAGAATATTTTGTTGCAAGACAGTTGTAAGACAATAATTGTTGCTAAGACTAATCTACACTAGAAGTGCTGCTGTAGCACGTCTGGTGAAGACGCCCTATGCCGATGGGAGAGAGTTCTCCCATCAGCATAATAAAACCACTTTCATGAGAGGCGGTAGCTATGTCAGCGGGAGAAGCTCTCCCATCGACATAGTGCTGTCCACACCGGCGCTTACTTCAGTGTAACTTAGTCGCTTAGGGAGGTGGCTTATTCACACCTCTGAGCAACATAAGTTACATTGACATAAGTGGTAGTGTGTACAAGCTCTTAGAAAGTTAACCAAGCACCCCAGTATCTAGCTTAGGGAACTGATAGTACTAATTGACCTACAGCTAGCTACTTGTTGCTGAAGGTGATTTTTCATTTAAAAAGGAATGAGCAAGATTATGTGTCAACCAGTAGGGAGTGGAGGAACAAGAGGATGGCTCCTGCATCTGTCTGTGCAACTGAAGTGACACTGGCTTCAGGGACACATATAAGGAAAATCCCATCAGCATAATAAAACCACTTCCATGAGAGGCGGTAGCTATGTCAGTGGGAGAAGCTGCTTGAAACGTAATGAGCAGAACCAAGCTTGTCAGTCACTGGCAGGGTGGGAGTGACCTAGCCCTTGTTCCTTTTAATTAGACTACAACTATCAAAGTTTTCTATTATCTAAAACACAAAAATAACTAATAGCACTTCTAATCAATGGGAGAAAATTCCTAGCTATTGTAGCCCTGGCATACTACGCCTAATAAGTTATTTAGCACTTTCCAAGAAGTGATTATTCGGTCCATAGGCGCCCCACCAATTTTCCTCTGGAGTATTTCAATGACAACAGAAGCTGCTTTGCTCACGCACTGCTCTACAGGTATGGAGCTACGTGTGCCAAGAAAAACCAAACAAAACACACTATGTCCCATTGCCTGGGATGAGAAGTAAAGGGTATCTAAGGCCTGGTCTACAGTATGTGGTTATTTCAGAATTAGCCGAATTAATTCGAAATAAAACTGAAACCATCCACACGACCAAACCGTTTTTTTCGATTTAAAGGGCTCTTTAATCCGATTTCTGTACTCCAACTCAGCAAGTGGAGTAGCGCTAAAATCGAGATCTCAGTTACAGGTACTGTGGACGCAATTCGATGTTATTGGCCTCCGGGAGCTATCCCAGAATGCTCCCTTGTG
This sequence comes from Lepidochelys kempii, assembly GCF_965140285.1. NCBI lineage: Eukaryota > Metazoa > Chordata > Testudines > Cheloniidae > Lepidochelys > Lepidochelys kempii. The sequence continues at coordinate 103,960,825 of NC_136381.1, read as the reverse complement.
ACTGCTCTGGACAACACTCTCATCTCTGATGCACTAGCCAGGTAGGCAGTAAAAGCCCCGGGAACTTTTGAATTTCATTTCCTGTTTGGTCACCATCAGCACAGGCGACCATGCAGAGTCCACCATCACAAGAGACCACGCAGCCCTGGATTCACAGACGAGCTCCCGCATGGTCCGAATGGGAGGTACTGGATTTCATCGCATGTTGGGGGAGACGAATCTGTTATGGCAGAACTACATTCCAAAAAAAGAAACGCAAATACGTACGCTAAAGTCTCCAGGGCCATGATGGAAAGAGGCTACTCCAGAGACACACAGCAGTGTCATACAAAAATCAAGGAGCTCAGGCAAGCATACCAAAAAGCCAGGGAGGCAAACAGGTGCTCTGGGTCACAACCCCATACATGCAGCTTCTACCATGAGCTGCATGCAATTATGGGGGGTGATGCCACCACTACCTCACCACTGTCCGTGCACACCTGCAAGGGGGAGTTGCACGGAACGAGGAGGATGAGTTATTGGAGGATGAAGAGGAGGACAGTGCACAGGCGGCAAGTGGGGAATCAGTTTTCTCCCCTAGCCAGGAACTAGTCTTAATGCTGGAGCCAACAGACTCCCACAACTCCAAAGGCGGGCTCCCGGACCATGACCCTGGAGAAGGCACTTCTGGTGAGAGAGCCTGATCAGAGCGACGTGGTGGGGGGTGGGGGGAACCCAGCCGTGCTGGGCTGTTCGCATTTAGTATAAAGGGCTCATCCCTGCTCAGAGCCTCATAGGAGTCATGTGGTAGGTGGGGGGGGGAGGGAATTGTTGTATGTAGCTATCATCCCAGAGAGCCTGCAGGCCTCCTTTTATATGACAAACCCACCAGGCATTGCTTGCTATGGGAAAGGGGGCCTGGCTGTTTGAAAACACTGAAATGAATGCAGAAGAAGCAGAACCCCACGTGCCCCTAGGGTTTACCATGGCTGACTGCAAACTGAATTCTGTTGCCCGGCCGTGTGTGATGGCTTACTCACACCAAAGTGGCAGGCACTTCAGTATAAGAGGCAAAATGCGACCTTGTACAAAAAGAACATGTGCTGTGTACTATGAATTGCCTGTTTCACTGAGAAAGAGTGTCCCCCTTTGTTCTCTAAAATATCACTTAAAATACTACCCTCCCTTTTTCTCCTCTCGCAGGTGCAAATGTTTCAATGTGGCCCCTATCTACTCCATCTGAAAGGCTGGTCAAGATTAGAAGGCGGAAAAAATGAACTCGGGACGACATGTTTACCAAGTTCATGCAGTCCTCCCGCACTGATAGGGCCCAGCTGAAAGTGTGAAGGCAAACAATTGCAGAGTCCCGTAAAGCGCTAAATGAACATGAAGAGAGGAGGGACGCATGCGATGAGTGCAGGCAGGATGCTATGGTCAAGCTCATGGGGGAGCAAACTGACATGCTCCGCTGTATGGTGGATCTAATGCGGGAAAGGTAGCAAGACCACAGACTGCCACTGCACCCCTGTATAACCGCCCTCCCTCCTCCCCAAGTTCCATAGCCTCCTCACCCGGATGCCCAAGAACACGAGGGTGGGGGGGGAGGAGGGAAGGCTACAGGAACCCACACACTCAAACCCAGATGATTGCACAAGCAGCAGAAAGCTGGCATATCCGAAATTTTGATTTGGTTTCTGGACTTGTCCTTCCCTCCTCCTCCACACTCCCCCCCAGTCTACCTTCCGATTTCTCTCAATGCGTTGTGCAACAAATAATAAAGAACGGTTTTTAAACAATTGTGACTTTATTTCCTTTCATATATATATAGGGGGCGGGTAACTTCAAGAGAAACAAACAACTGCCACACCGTACCCTGGCCAGTCATGAAACTGGTTTTCAAAGCTTCTCTGATGTGCAGCACGCCCTGCTGCACTCTTCTAATCGCCATTGTCTGGCTGTGCAAAATTGGCCACCAGGCGAGTTGCCTCAACCTCCTACCCCACCATAAATGTCTTCCCCTTACTCTCACAGATATTGTGGAGCACACAATAAGCAGCAATTACAATTGGAATACTGGTTGTGCTGAGATCTAAATGAGTCAATAAACTGCACCAGCGCGCTTTCAAAGATCCAAAAACACATTCTACCAACATCCTGCACTTGCTCAGCCTATAGTTGAACTTACTTACTACCTTACTAATGTCCAGGGTGCCTGGGTACGGCTTCACGAGCCATGGCATTAAGGGGTAGGCTGAGTCCCTGAGGATAACTATAGGCATTTCAACATCCCCAACAATAATGTTCTGGTCTGGGAAGTCCCTTCCTGCAGCTGTTCAAACAGACCAGAGTTCCTGAAGATGCGAGCGTCATGCACTTTTCCCAGCCATCCCACGTTGAGGTGGGTGAAATGTCCCTTGTGATCCACCAGTGCTTGCAGCACCATGGAAAAGTACCCCATGCGGTTTACGTACTGGCCGCCCTGGTGTTTCGGAGCTAAGATAGGGATATGCGTTCCATCTATTGCCCCGCCGCAGTTAGGGAACCGCAGCGCATTAAAGCCATCCACAATGGCACATTTCCCAAAGTCACTACCCTTGATAGCAGCTGGTCAATGATTGCATTGGCTACTTGCAGCACAGCAGCCCCCACAGTAGATTTGCCCACTCCAAACTGATTCCCAACTGACCGGTCACTGTTGGGCGTTGCAAGCTTCCACGGGGCTATGGCCACTCGCTTCTCAACTGTGAGGGCTGCTCTCATTTTGGCTTCAGCGCAGGGGACAGCAAGTCACAAAGTTCCATGAAAGTGGCCCTACGCATAGGAAAGTTTCACAGCCACTGGGAATCATCCCATACCTGCAACGCTATGCGGTCCCACCAGTCTGTGTTTGTTTCCCGGGCCCAGAATCGGCGTTCCATGGCACGAACCTGGCCCAATGCCACCATGATCTCCCAATTGCCACATGCCATGCTTCTAGGAATGTCTGTTCCATGTCCTCATCAGTATAGTAATCGCACAGTCATTGCTTCCTCGCATGGTTTTGCAGGTACTGCACACACTGCTGGATAATGCGTGAGGTATTTACAATGGTCAAAACTGCAGTGGAGTTCTGAGCAAGCTCCATGCTTGCCACGCTATGGCGCCTGCATGGGTAATCCTGGAAAAAGGGCACGAAATGTAGGAGAGCAGAATGGCAGGGGAAGAGGTGCTGTTCGGTTCACGATAGCCAAAAAAAGGTGGGAAATGGTTGTCTTCTGTGGCTTTCACGGAGGTGGGAGCCCAGGACAGACAACATGGAGAAACTCAGTAGCGCGGCAAGAGTGGGAGAGCAGAGTTGGCAGCAGAAGCTGTGCTGCTCGGTTCACGATGGCAGAGCAGAGTTGGCAACGGAAGCAGTCGATGAGGAAGAGAAAGAGTAGGTATTATACAGATTACATAGAAAGATGAGAGGACATTCGATGCTAGCCTTGGTACTGTGGATGCACTCTGCTGAATTCACGCGCTTTAGTGGGGACACACAAGACCGAATGTATAAAATCGCTTCCAAAAATTAGAATAGAATAATTTTGAAATAATTTTGTACTGTAGACGTACCCTAAGAGGTGTTAGATATAAATGGTGCCTGCTAGGATGCAGCCCAGCAATGAGAATCAAAACACAACACAAACTAGAAGTCTGAAGTACAAGCCTTTCCAGGCTACTACAGCCCTGGCAGAAAACATGGAGATTACTTAAACATTTAACCCCAAGATTACTTCAAAGTTTGCCCTCAATAATGAGACTGCCATGGTGCCCACTGTGGAATCCACTGGTGAGAATTCTATTTCTATGGGAATGGCTGTGACCTTTACCCAGGAAAACACGACTGTATTTTCTTTCTGTAAGTTAACAAAGTCAGATTAGGACATTTTATAGACTGTTTTAGCAAGTCTTTGCAGACACTTGGTTTTTGCAGGAATTTCCTATTTGGGCCTAATGGCATCCTCGAGAGATTTAGCATGCAAGGGGACCCTGAATTCTCATTTGGATCCTGAAGGGAAGAAATTCATAGAAGCCTCTTCCCTTTTCTTTACACTCATTTCCCCTTCTCCTTTTTTGCAGGACTGTCCAAGGGAAGAACTAATCCCACAACTCTTCTGAGAATTATCTCAAATATTCTAGAGCAAAGAGTTTGCCTTAAGTCTATTCTTTCTGGACCATGGCTTCTGACTAAAACAGATGGCCATCCTCTAAGAAGAAGAAAAGAAGTTTTCCAGATTTTTCCTCAATGTTTTGATATTCCATGCTTCACAGCTTTAGGCTCATGATACTAGAGAGTGGGGAGACAGCTTAGAAAGGAAAGTGGAACTATAAAACTCCTGAGAGAAAGATGCAGTACAGAGAGGTTAAATGTGTTTTGCGCCTTTTCTAGCTGGATTATTATGCTTTGCTTTTGACAGCTCTTCCAATTAAAGGGAAAGAGAAGAGGCATCTCTGAACACAAGGACATAAGAATGGCCCTAATGGGTCAGACCAATGGTACTTCCTTTTATTTTAAACTTACTGCCTATTAATTTCAATGACCCCTTCTTCATTTGTTTTGGGAAGGGGTAAATATCACTTCCTTGTTCACTTTCCCCACACCATTCATGATTGTACAGACCTCTATAATATCCTCCCTCTTAGTTGCTTCTTTTCTAAACTGAACAGTCCCAGTCATTTTAATCTCTCATCAAACAGAAGCTGTTCCATATCCCTAATTATTGTTTTGCCCTTTTCTGTACTTTTTCCAACTCTACATTTTCTGAGATGGGTGATAAGAACTGCATGCAGCATTCAACGTGTGAGTGTACCATGGATTTATATGATATTATGGCATTATGATATTTTCTATCTTATTATCTATCCCTTTCCTAATGGTTCATAACATTGTTAACCTTTTTGACTGCTACTACACATTGAGCAGATGTTTGCAGAGAGTTATCCATGGTGACTTTCTTGAACAGTGACAGCTAATTTAGAACTCATCATTTTGTATGTATAGTTGAGATTATGTTTTCTAATGTGCACTACTTTGTATTTATCAACACTGAAATTCATCTGCCTTTATGCACTTCATCTGAGCTGACTGCTCTGAGGCAAGACATCCCTGCGCCAATCTAGCAAAAAGTGGTCTTGTAAGATACGTAGTTTCTTTAGCCTCAGAATATGGACCTAGTGTTTGATCACAGGAAGTGTAGGGCTCCATCCACACATTCCATAATATGGGAAGAAGAAAGGCAAATTTTTCCTTTCTACTTTCTCTATTTTTGCCCATCAAGAAGTGTTGAAGGGGGAGTAGTTGTTGCAGTGCCTAACTGAAAGAAAAGGTGTAAAAAAAGCCCACAGATAAACCTGAAGCCTGGCTGCACAGCTCTGAAAGGACTTGATCACTTTTACATGCATCAGTTTTTGCTCTGCAGCAAATACATCTGGAAAAGCTTCCATTAAACTGAAGAGGGTGAACAAAACTGATGGAATCTTCAGTGCCTGGGCCACTCCCATTCTGCTAGAGACTGACAGGTCTGGTCATTCCACTCTTAAGCCATGGCAGTCTGAAGACCTATTAAGGATCTGTAGCCCTTTCTATCTAGAAGACAAATTACCTTTATCGACTAGGACTTTGTTTTCGTAACAGACTAGGACAAGAAAATGAAAAATGTAGAAACCAGTTTAAGACATTCAAAAAACAGGCTAAGAAAGTAAACAAGAGACACCTGAGAAGATGAGTTCATGTGAAGGATATGGAAGACAAATGCATATTTGGCTCACCTATCTAAGAAAATCCAAGAATCTACTGATATTTAATCTCCTGAAACAAAGGAAGTGACAGAGAAGACCAATCTTAAATAGCACTTTTTATCAGCTCCGGATTCTCCTTATCCTATATATAACTAATAGCTAAGGCTTTTTTCTGGAACAGGCAGCCTAGTACATAGCAGTGAGTACCACTGACACTGAGAACTCTGATTCAAGACATTTTCTGATTAAAAACAAAAGCTCCAAAACATCAGCAAGTCTTAATGGGAGACCAGCATCCTGTAAAGTTGACATTTCTTATGCGAACAACTACAGTCAGGTCATAAGTTGACATTTCTTGGCTTTTTACTTGTCAGTTCACACTACCCAAGGGATAAGTCTTTACATAAATATCCCCCAGAGGTACTGAAAACAAAGTGTTTGACTATGACAATACTGCATATAGAGAGGCATTCACAAGTAATTCGCCCCGCAGTAGCCTCTTTTTTTGGTACATGTACTCTAAGCCCAAGAGTAAATTGCACAGCAACACAACACTATTGCACAACACTATAACAACAACTGGATCAGCTAAAAGTGATTTTAAGAAAGAGAAATCAAGGAGAAGGGAGGATTGTTAGAGGTCAATGGAATGGATTCAGAATTCATCAACTCCCACTTTTCCTATCGACTTATACGTCCCTGGGCAATCTGCTTAACCTCTCTTTACCTCAGTCTTCACATATCTGAAATGAGAGCAATACCACCTACCTCAGAGGGGAGGTCTGAAGTTTACATGCTTGTAGAGCAATTTGAAATTGTTGTACAGATGATGCTATATAAATGGAGCATATTTTTAAAGTGCAGTTCTACTAAAAAAAGTTACTGTCTAAAAATGTCATCAATTTTCATATTTTATTGGGTCTTACGATCAGGTGTGCACAATTGAAAAATATTTTATTTTCAAAATAAGCTTTGCAAATTTAACCTAGAATAAGAAACTGAATTTCTTCATTCTCATGAATCATTGCTGCTAATAAAAATTCTCCAGGCCAAATCCTAAATTATACCTATGCTAATTATGTTTACAGGTGTAAGTATCTAATGTAATCGTTGATTTTGTCATTATCCACAAAAAAACGCTTTTTCAATCCTGCTATGCTCTTCACCTCAGTTGTTGCTTCTGGCAACGAATTCCACAGATTTTGTGGGTTTTCTAAAAGTATTTTCTTTTGCCAGTCTTAAATTTCTTGTCTTTCAATATAATTGAATGTCCCCGTTATTACTGTCTTATTGGAGAGGGTAAAAAGGATTTACCTGCCCTATTCTCTTATTTATTTTATATACCTCTACCATGTGCCCCTGTATTATAGTCTCCTTTCTAATCTAAACTCCCCATATCTTTTCAATCTCATTTCACAAAGCAGTTTTTCCATGCCTCTAATAATTTTCTTAGCTCAGTAGTTGCACCATAGTTAAGGTTGTGATACACAGTTCAGTTTTAACATGAGCTTTTAATCTTTATTTTGTAACTATCTAATTGAAATAAAAAACAAAACAGAATAATAGTCATTAGTCACTAACCTATTCTGTAACTGTTTTTCTTCAAGATGTGTTGCACATGTCCATTCCACTATAGGTTTGTGCACACCCAGTGCACTAGAAACAGAGATTTTTCCCTTAGCAGTACCTGTCGGGGCAGCACATGTGCCCTTAGCACTCTCCTACTGCTGTTCAATTATATAAAGGACAGCACTGTCCCCAATCCTCTTCCGTTCCTTCTTACCTGATAGAGATTCTGATATAAAGGGGAAGGAGCATGACACATGGAATGGGCATGGGCGACACATCTAAAAAAACAACAGTTACAGAATGGATTAATAACCATTTTTTCTTGTTTGAGGGATTGCATGTATCCATTACACTTCAGGTGACTCACAAGCAATTCAATCCGGCAGAGGGTTTCAGAGTCTACCTGAACAACGACTGAAGAACTACTTGTCCAAATTTTGCATCCCCTCTGATACAGCACAGTGACTTGTAAAAGTATGCACTAATGACCACGTTGCAGATTTACAAATGTCCCTGAGAAATACCTCAGTCAGGAAAGGTGTGGAAGCTGCCTGGGCTCTTGTGGAGTTTACAACCACCCTGCTTGGTGGAGGTACTTTTGCAATGTCACATCACAGACTTATGCAGGAAGAAATCCAGGATGAAATCTTTTGCGTAGGCCTTTTATCCTGTCTGCAACTGAAATACACACCTGAGATGATCTAAATGATCCTGTTCTGTCCAAGTAAAAAGACAGTGCTCTTCTGACATCAAGATCTGAAGTCTTTCTTCATCCTTATGAGAACTGGGTTTAAGGACAGCATGTCAGTAAGTATACTGCTTTATTGAGGTGGAACGCAGAGACCTTAGTACGGAACATCTAGGATGATATAATATACCTTGTCCTTATAGAGCACTGTGTAAGGAAGGTCCATGACCAACGGTGGGTGAAATGCAGAGATAGATGCCAGGTGAACTCTAAATGAACTAGTTTTCCCCCAGGTCAGAGACCCTGTGGGTTGGGGGATGGGTTGTTTTTTTTTTGTTTTTTTTTGCCTTCCTCTTCAGCATGGGGCACAAATCATTTGCTGGTTTAAACTAGAGTAAATAGTGGATTCTCTGTAACTTGAAGTCTGTAAATCAAGATTTGAGGACTTCAGTAATGCAGCCAGAGATTATGGGTCTATTATAGGAGGAGATGAGTGAGGTTCTGTGGCCTGCAATACTCAATAGGCTGCCTGTAGGCCAAATGAGGCCCACCAAGGCTTCCTGTGTGGCCTACAAGTTCACCTTAAAAAATGTTTATAATTAAATTCACGAACCGAGATGCGCTGCCTATCATTTGCCTATGACTTCTTCAATAAGTAACTTAGTGACAGTACTTAATTTGTAATGAAAGAGGTGCTGTGGCACTGCCCTGGCATAAGTAAAGCACTGGCTGGGTGGCCGGAGAGCAGCAGCTGCTGGCCAGGCACCCAGCTCTGAAGGTAGTGCCATCACCAGCAGTAGCGCAGAAGTAGTAAACATGGCAACACACCATACCATGCTACCCTTCCTTCTGCCCTGCTGCTGGCAGCGGTGCTGCCTTTAGAGCTGGGCAGCCAGAGAGCAGTGGCTGAACTGGCCAGGAGCTGAGAGGTGCAGGGGCTATGAACTGTCATGCCTAGGAAGTGCCAGGTCTCAGCCCCGGCAAGCCCCAGCACAAATTAAGCACTGCTTACTGGATCTTGAGTTCTCGCGATAGCACTGGCTATGCTTGAGCTAGGACGCTACCTGTTTTTTCCATAAGTGATGGAAATGGAATAAAAAAGGAATGCAAGTGGGAGTAAATGTTGCGAAGTCGACAATGAAAGCCGAGCCTTTTAACCCAAACCGGACAGTGGATTTTTTTAGTATTATGCCACCTCATTTAAATGCAAAAGCTTTGTATTTAATATGCCAAATCACTGCACCCATCTATAAAGTCATCAACATGAGGCACCACTCTGAATCAATGCACAGTAACTTCAACGCGGCCCATCCTCCTGGCAATGTTGGAAAATGTGATGAAATTAAAAATCTGAAGTTTTTGTATCACACTTAAAACGTCATTCTCAGAACATCAGCGACTATAAAGGAAAAGCAATAATTGCTTTTCTTCGGATAATGCTAATACTAGCTAAAAAGAAAAAGCCTTTCCTGGATGCTGAGCTTCTGAAGGAGTGCACCTTGGAAATGCTGGAGGAGCTTTTTGTCAGAGATAAAAACAAAGATGACATTGTGAACCATTTGAAGCAAGTTCCCTTGTCTGATTCCACAGTAGTGAGAAGACTGGAGGTAATTGTCAGCACTGCTTTCTGATTTAAAAAATGCCAAATGCATATCTCTTGCAGTGGACAAATCAAGCGATTTAAGTGACACTGCCAGTCTATCGCTGTTTGTTAGATTTTATGACAGTGAAATTTTTAAGGAAGAATTTTAGTGCTTAAAACTACTAGAAACCTACACTACAGGAGAGATTTTTTTGAAAAGGTAAAAGGCTTTTTTGAAAAAAATGGTTTTGATCTGCAGCAAGTAAACTTGCTTGTTACAGACTGTGGTCTCTCCATGACAGGGAAAGAACAGGGCTTTGCTTCACATTTGGCAGTGATACACCCTTCATTAAATACACTGCACTGCATCATTCACCAGACTGTCCTGTGTGGTAAGTTGTCTGAGGACTTGAAAAAAAACAATGGGCATTGTGATGAGATTAGTGAATTACACATGCTCGACTTCTAGCTTGCAACATTGTCTTTTTAAACCTCCTTTACAAGACATTTCAGCCAAATGCAGCACAACAACATTTGCTGGTTAAGCATGGGGCGCTTGTTACAAAGGTTTTGTGCACTTAAAGAAATAATCAAATTTCTTTCACACCACAACAACAAGGCCTACGAGTTCCTGGGATTTACAAATGATGTCCCCTCTATGTCACAGGTAGCTTTTCTGTGTGACAAGCTTTAATTCCCTCAACTGGCAGCTCCAAAGCCATGCAAGCAATATCAGGGATCTGTTTGAAAAAGTGTGTGTCTTTCAAAGGCATCTTGAAATCTTTCAGGCAGTCTTAACAGGAAAGATGTTGCACATTTCCACATTGCATGTCATTTTGACAGATGCAACTTCAATGAAAATGATGCAAGAATTCCTAAACAATCTGATCGAAAATTTTAAAATGCAATTTGAGAATTTTAAAATTTCAGACGATTTGCTTCTATTTGTTCGTGATTCATTTCTTGTTTTTGCCAACAGACCTTGTCCTTCTGAAGCAAGGAACATTCTTGATTCAATTGATGAAGGTGCCTTTCGATTAGAAATGTTAAGGCTTCACAGCTCAGATATCTTGAAGGCAAAATTCAGAGAAGTAGAACTTTGTGATATCTGGATTCAATATCCTGACCAGTTTCAGAATAGCCAGAATCTAGCCATTTATCTTTAACAATGTTCAGATCAAAGTACCTTGGAGAATCTCAATTTTCTACCATGAACATTATAAAAAACAACATAGCAATCACCTGACAGATGAGCATCTTCACCAGTTCATGCATCCTGACTGCCTAAAAACCACTCTTCACAAAGCTTGCCAGAGATTGTCAATGTCACACCTCCCATTAGAGATTGCCACAAACGCAGGTAATAATACTGATTTATAAACTGCTTTAAGTACTAGTGTGTCTAACTTTTATGTTAGAATCAAGGTCTTTATTGGCAGCTGAAGTCATGTATTTTTAATTTTATTTTTTTATTTTGTCAGCCTTCTGTGCAAATGGCTTGTCTATCATAAAATTCTCAAATCAGCCTGCAATAGATCTAATTGAGTATCACTGGACTAGATGATCACAAAGGTCCCTTCTGGCCTTAAAGTCTATGAATCTATATCTTAATACTTTATGTTCTGGTTTACTAAAGAATATCACATGAGGTCTTAAATTAAAGCCAGGGTCACACTGGTTATTCACATCATTGCAAAATGATACTATATATGCTGAAAATATGTTCTTGGATTCTGTATCACAGCAGAGGTGGCAAAACAGGTTTTCTGTCAGACAAGGGATGTTTATGCACCTTTGTCTGTCAAAATGTAAATAAGTATTGTCTCATTCACAGTGGGTCTCCCATCACCCATCTAAGCTAAATGCAGAGGAAACATTGCAAGAATTTTAAAAAAGAACTAACAGGTAGAGAGACACAGCAGGGAAGATAACTTTATTTTGAGAAACACTTCAAACACTTTGCTGGACTATATTTAGGGGACAAAGATGACATTCTGCAGCTAGGAATTAAACAGGCAGTGTATTTACATTCATGAAAATGAGATCACAACCAGCTGTGGATGAAGATGCTGCAGAAGGCTTCTGAGGAGATAAACTTCACTAGGTAGAAGGTTACCCTAATAAAGTTTAATCTCTAAAAAGCATGTTATGATTTTGTTTTATATGTAACTTTTTTCTCTATTATCCTTAACTCACTACCTCTTGAATCTTTGATAATAAACTTCGTGTTTTCACCATAAATATAGCTCAGTGCTCTGGTATTAAGAAAAGAGCTGATCCTGAGTTGAATCAGAGAAGCTGGCATATATACTGTTCCTTTGGGTACAGCAGACCTGGTATTTCTGAGAGTGTTCAGTGAAGAAATGGCTGGACACTACAGGAGAGCTCCTCAAAAGGACTCGGGGGCTGGGGTACACTGACTGTTAATCAGTATGGCAAAGTAAGGACTGTCATAGCCCAGAGGAGAGTGCTTGGCTGGTTAATAGGCTGGAGTTATCAGGGAACAGACACCCAGTTAACCACAAGCAAGTCTCCATCATGCTGCTGGTGGGGGGTGGGTACAAGGTGACCCTCAGTCCTGGGTACCCAGAGAACCTGTCACAGAGAATAGGCATAGAGCAGCTTCCCCCGTTGCAAGAGAGGGGAAGCATACATCAGGGAGCCTGGACTGTGACCTGTCCCAGAACAAAATACATGGTGAATCTGGGGTATGTATCATTTTTGGGTACCTGCTGAAAGCAAGAGCCTTGTGGAGCCCTTCCATGTTTTACCAGAAGCACTGGTAGGCAACATGGAAAGGAATGCTTACGTTTCCCCTTAACTTCTTATTTCTGTGCTTTTAAGGTTTTGGTTGGATGGGATGCATCCTATAAAAAAACCTTAGCTATAACTAAACAGCTGTTACTAAACAAGTTCTTGGTCGCCAATAGTATTTTGTATTTCCCTCATGACTACTTCATTTCTTTACCTGCCTTTGTAAGGGACTCCGTCTGAGGCTTTCAGAAAGCCCAAAAAAGTTGTCACCCTGTCATAAATATAAAGGGAAGGGTAACCATCTTTCTGTATACAGTGCTATAAAATCCTTCCTGGGCAGAGGCAAAACCCTTTCACCTGTAAAGGGTTAAGAAGCTCAGGTAACCTTGCTGGCACCTGACCCAAAATGACCAATGAAGGAACAAGATACTTTCAAATCTGGAGGGGGGGGGGGAACAGAGGGTTCTGGCTGTCTGTGGGATGGTTTTGCCGGGAACAGATCAAGGATGCAAGCCTTCCAATTCCTGTAAAGTTAGTAAGTAATCTAGCTAGAAAATGCATTCGATTTTTTTTTTGTTTGTTTAATGGCTTGTGACATTCGCTGTGCTGGAGGGAATGTCTATTCCTGTTTTTGCAAAAAGAAAAGGAGTACTTGTGGCACCTTAGAGACTAACCAATTTATTAGAGCATAAGCTTTCGTGAGCTACAGCTCACTTCCTCAGATGCATATCGTGGAAACTGCAGCAGGCTTTATATATACAAAGAGAATATGAAACAATACCTACTCCCACCCCACTGTCCTGCTGGTAATAGCTTATCTAAAGTGATCATCAGGTGGGCCATTTCCAGCACAAATCCAGGTTTTCTCACCCTCCACCCCCCCCCACACAAATTCACTCTCCTGCTGGTGATAGCTGTTTTTGTGTCTTTTTGTAACTTAAGGTTTTGCCTAGAGGGATTCTCTATGTTTTGACTCTGATTACCCTGTAAAGTATTTACCATCTTGATTTTACAGAGGTGATTCTTTTACCTTTTCTTTAAATAAAATCCTTCCTTTAAGAACCTGCCTGATTGATTTTTCATTGTTCTGAAGATTCAAGGGTTTGGGTCTGTGTTCACCTGTACCAATTGGTGAGGCTATTATTATCAAGCCTTTCCCAGGAAAGGGGGTGTAGGGTTTGGGGGGATATTTTGGAGGAAGACATTTCCAAGTGGTCTCTTTCCCTGTTCTTTGTTTAAAACGCTTGGTGGTGGCAGCATACTGTTCAAGGACAAGGCAAAGTTTGTACCTTGGGGAAGTTTTCAACCTAAGCTGGCAAGAATAAGCAGGTCCCCACATCTGTACCCTAGAGTTCAGAGTGGGGAAAGAACCTTGACACACCCTGTCCTCCTGTATCCATATTTTACTTCTATCTTCATAAATGATCTGGAGGATGGTGTGGATTGCACTCTCAGCAAATTTGCGGATGATACTAAACTAGGAGGAGTGGTAGATATGCTGGAGGGCAGGGATAGGATACAGAGGGACCTAGACAAATTGGAGGATTGGGCCAAAAGAAATCTGATGAGGTTCAATAAGGATAAGTGCAGAGTCCTGCACTTAGGATGGAAGAACCCAATGCACCGCTACAGACTAGGGACCGAATGGCTAGGCAGCAGTTCTGCGGAAAAGGACCTAGGGGTGACAGTAGATGAGAAGCTGGATATGAGTCAGCAGTGTGCCCTTGTTGCCAAGAAGGCCAATGGCATTTTGGGATGTATAAGTAGGGGCATAGCGAGCAGATGGAGGGACGTGATCGTCCCCCTCTATTCGACATTGGTGAGGCCTCATTTGGAGTAATGTGTCCAGTTTTGGGCCCCACTACAAGAAGGATGTGGATAAATTGGAGAGAGTCCAGCAAAGGGCAAAAAAAATTATTAGGGGTCTGGAACACATGACTTATGAGGAGAGGCTGAGGGAACTGGGATTGTTTAGTCTGCAGAAGAGAAGAATGAGGGGGGATTTGATAGCTGCTTTCAACTACCTGAGTGATGGTTCCAGAGAGGATGGTTCTAGACTATTCTCAGTGGTAGAAGAGGACAGGACAAGGAGTAATGGTCTCAAGTTGCAGTGGGAGAGGTTTAGGTTGGATATTAGGAAAAAAATTTTCACTAGGAGGGTGGTGAAACACTGGAATGCGTTACCTAGGGAGGTGGTAGAATCTCCTTCCTTAGAAGTTTTTAAGGTCAGGCTTGACAAAGCCCTGGCTGGGATGATTTAATTGGGGATTGGTCCTGCTCTGAGCAGGGGGTTGGACTAGATGACCTCCTGAGGTCCCTTCCAACCCTGATATTCTATGATTCTATGTTTTAATGGTTTCTAGTAGATTAGAAAGACATGATTTTCCTTTTCAGAAACTGCTGATTTACCCCCCATCATGTGATCATATAGAAGTTCTATATTTCTATTTTTAGATATTTCAGCCAGTATACTCATTACTGATCCTCTACGATCTACTTCTCTGAATCACCTCTAGCGCTTTTTTAAAAACATAGGTAAAACATTAGTTACTCTGCCTGGAAGCAGGGCTAGAAGACAGCAAATTTTAATTAGGGAAACAGTATTTTTGTTAGCAGCTTAGTCACTTCATTCTTAAATTCCTTTCAACCTTGGATGCATGCCACACAGTGGTAGTGACTTGTTGTTCTTTACTTTATCCATTTCAAAGAAGAACTGCACTTTAAAGTGGTAGCGTATTTTAAAAAAAACTATTTTCCCTCATGTAACAACTGAAAATTTATAGATGTGGCACATGTAAGTTGCTATTAACAAAAGCCTTCAGATTTCTGGAACAGCTACAATTTTAGATGCTTTATTCAGCTACCAGAAATGAATACTTTGTTCCCCCTAAGCACATCTCTTGTCAGATTATATGAAATTCATTCCTACCGGAATAACATTTCAAAAACCTATTATCACTTTTGTTATTTTAAAAACTGTTTTAACCTAAGTTCAAAAATACAGAATGCGGATTATAAAATACTTAATAAAAAATGTTTTTAACCAACCTCGTATTGTAAGCTTGCTATATAACTGAGAGTTCATTTCCTTGTCTCGCTGGTAACGTCGAAATTCATCAACTGCCTCACGCACCATTGTGACAGCCAAAACAAATCCCTGTTCAAAACATAATGATATAACACATTTCCCAAAATGGAAAATATTTTTTAAAAAATACATAAAAAGGAACATGACAGTAGGAGAAAAATGTGTATATGGAGTATTTCATCATTTTTGACAGCTCAGGGTTTTTTTTAAACCTTTTCTGTCAATCTAGTTCATCTTTACTGTAGAAACACAACTTGTGAAAACATTTTACAAACATAAGAACGGCCATGCTGGGTCAGACCAACGGTCCATCTAGCCCAGTATCCAGTCTTCAGACAGTGCCAGTGCCAGGTGCCCCAAAGGGAGTAAACAGGTAATCAAGTGATCCATTCCCTGTCGCTCATTCCCAGCGTCTGGCAAGCTGAGGCTAGGGACACCATCTCTGCCCATCCTGGCTAACAGCCATTGATGGACCTATCCTCCATGAATTTATCTAGTTCTTTTTGAACCCTGTTATAGTCTTGGCCTTCACAACATCATCTGGCAAAGAGTTCCATAGGCTGACTCTGCATTGTGTGAAGTACAAGTATTGAACAATTTTCATTTCTTGGCATATTCCAGCAAATTACAAATGATATAAAACTTGTAATTTGCTGGAAAATAAATATATATGTGCGCACTAGAGGGGAAAATTTTAGATATAATTTGTATGCTAGAAGAAATTAACATCTTTCAAATAAGTCACTGCATTTATTTATACTATATATAAACAGCATTTTTTGCAATTTGCCTGAGAACTTATTAGCATTTGATTTAAGAATATTTGTATATTTTGACATGTGATGCTGACAATTTGTGTTTTCACAGTTATGAAAGCTTTTAATCTTTTTTAATCTTGATGTCTACTGTCATTGAATTATTTTCCGCCCACCCATAATTTCCTGCAACTGAAAATTTAAATAGACAAAAAAATTAAACATGCTTAATAATAAACATTGATATTATCTGTCAAAATTATGAAAAAATTAAAAAACAAATTCTGCCAAGCCTACCTATAGTAGTGATGGGGATAATCTCATCTTGCTTCTTTAAAAAAAAAAAAAAAGTTGATTGTCCTTTTTCTTACAAAGATAGGCAGAAAAGGGTGAACTGAAGTAAACAGATGGCTAAATTGGAAAATTTGTCACTAATTTTTCCAAATTAGTTCTGGCTATTCACAGTCCTCCAAACACTGAAACAGGGCTGACCCTTTAGGTTTTGTGAAACTCCTGACCACAGATCCTTCAATTCTGGGGAGTACCCCAATTCAATTCACAGCTATGAAGGGGTAGTGCCAAACCAGGCTCCTACAAGCAGCCAGTATAATCTCTGGAAACACGAAAGAGGGAAAGCTAAGTAACAAAAGGCAGAAGAGTCTAGGGGACGAATCATGAGATATATTTACATTTAGTACTTGGCACTTAGCTCAAATCCCTAACTTATCCCTATATTATCAAAACCTCATGTTTATGTTATTTAAACCTCACTTGCCAATTAGCACCCTAAATTAGTTATATGGCCTATGTCTCGAAAAAAAACACCCAAAAACAAACAAACACCGAAAAACTGAATTTCAACCTTTTTCTTCAGGTTCCCCCCCAAAACACACACACTCCTTTAGAAATGTACACACCTTATTAAGATTGACCAGTCATACTCTAAAAACATCCCAGAGTCTTTTATGTAGTTGACAGGCTACATTGCTATCAAGCCATCTATGTAGTATTCTTTCCATAAAGATTTCACTTTCAATTAATGCCCTAAGGAATTGGTGGGGAGAGGGGGTACCACTATTATTCTGAACTTATGGACTGTTGCCATACCACATCATATTAATGTATTACTTTTTCTTTTTGGAAGCAATGTTTCATGCAAGATCATTTTACATAATCAAAATAAAACATTGTGTACCTGTAACAGAGAATTTGCTCCTAATACTTTCAAGTGTACTCGTTTTAGCTCACCAAGGGCATTAAACTCCAAAGTAAAAAGACAGGGAGAAAAATTTAACCTTTCCTGCCTGTTAAGTACATTTTGTATGCACATGAAAGACAGACATTTCAGCTTGAATTTGAATTTTTCTGGAACTCTACATACTATGTTATGACAATTCTTATTGAACTCTTAAGAATATCATGACAAGTAGTCATTCTGTAAAATGAGAATGGGGAAAATCTGCTAAAGAAAGGTTTATATGTATAATTTTAAGATTATATACAGCTTCTGTTTACATCCAACCAATGTGATTGGTGAAGACATCAATGGAAGTTGCAAGAGCAAACAGAAGTCAATATATATAGTACACCATCCTATTTGGTTTGTCAAGTGTGTACATCTTTAAGTGACCATGGCGATCTGTTAGATGATACAGAAAAAGTGACCTATTTGGATATTAAAAGGAAAAAAATAGCTATAGAAAATATTTTAACCGCCTAAGCGTTAAAGGTTACCTATTTTCGAAACAATAGTAATAGTCTCTCTTTAGCAGTAAAGTTTACTGCAAGTGGGCCTTTCCTTAAAAAAAACAAAAACCAAAACCAACACTATCCAGAAGACCTGATATAGAAAACTTCTGTGTCTTACCAGTCAATTGTGTTTGTCTAACTGTGTCAGACAGTCCTCACAGTGGGATATTCCCCATTTCATACCAGCCTGGAGGCATACTGTATCTTCAAGCTCAGACTTATGTCTGCCACTCAGGAAGAACCCTCCGGACAAAAGTTTCCAAAGATCAAAAATACTTACTGTATAAATATTAAGAGGGGCAAATCAACGCGAACCACTTGCAGGAAAACTAATAAGAAATGTAAGGGTTTCCAAGAGGAATATGCTCTCCCCTTTTCAAATTACTTAACAAGCGAGCAATAGCCACACAAAATTCTGAACATATTGTATCCTCAGGAAAGGATCAGATTATCTGACATGAAGAGTCCTAAAAAGAAAATTCACAGGTAAGGCAAATTTTCCCTTCTCTGGCCCCTCCACAGCAGACTGTCTTCATGTTCAAAGCAGTTAATCATCCTTAGGGAGGGAAGATTCAGTTGAACTATGCAAAAGTTGGAAAAGAAATTTAAGAAGGCACCCCATTTACCAACTCTACATATGCAGATAAGACGACAATTTCATGATATTTTGAAAAGTGCAAACAGACCACCACATGGTGGCCTTATAGACCTCAGTGTAAGATGTGAGTGATCACAAAATTTATTATTTTATTACTATTGTACCAGGAGCCCCAAACATGCACCAGGACCCCATTGTGCTAGGCACTATACAAACAGAACAGATGATTAGTAATGTGTTTGAAAGGGGTTGTACTTGAGGGTTCAAATGCCTCTGCTTTTATTTCCTTGATGACCCTGCTCACATCCAACTTATGCCCTTCCAATTCCTTATGATGTTTGGATTCAGACAGAGGACAATACTTCTTCCTATAATATGCTGAAGATTATGGTGACCTTGAAGGCCTAGTCAGTTTGAAGAATTAACATGCCTTGATAGAATATGTATAATTGAGATTCCATAGAGACCATGCCAAGCTCCAAAAACAACCCTGACTGAGGTGGTGGTAAATAAGCAAGATAGTTTCAGTGAGAAGAGGTGGAGTAATACTGACTATATAACGGTTAGAAAAGTGGTTTAATAACTACCTGCAGCACACATTGCAAGATCATGACAGGAATTGGCACATTACTGGAGGATTAAAGAGGTAGTCCTGAGGAATCTGATGTGATGGTGATCAGAGATTCTCCTTACTTTCTTACAGTGCAATATTTGCAATTGCAGCCTTGTCTTGCCGAAGACCAAGGTCAGACCAACTTATAAAAATTCCAATTTTGTTTAGCTGATTTTGCCCTGGTGTATATCTTGTAATACCAACAACTGGACCACATTAAAGCAATTAATAAGGGCCATTTGCAAGATTCCTCTGAACTATCAGAGGATATTTCATGTTCTTAGAATATCAGTGACTATAGTTTATTCCACTCAGCATCTAAAGTGATAGTTTAAGCAGCACTGGATTTTAGCGTAGAGTCTCTGCCGTAGTATCTTCTTTAAACTCTGGATCTTGGCAAAGGTTCATTTCATCCAGAATTGGGTCTGAACCTGAGGATCACTGAAAAGGTGACAGAATCACTATGGCCTGTTCCTTTTGCAGTCTTTTTTGCCATCTTCATCCTCACTGGTTTTGATGGAGAGAGAAGGCATAAAGGAAACATTAGTGTCACTTTGAAGACATGGGGTCTACTTCTAGACGTCCCTTCTTCACATAGTACCTGTTGGTTTTCCAGGCCGATCTGGACATAAGATTAATCAGTGGGCTTTCAACCTGACTTGAGATACTTGGAAAGGATAACCAGTCCAGATTCCTTTCCCTTGGTTCTAAGTGCATCGTGCTGAACCAATTGACCCTGACTTTTCTTCTCCTTTACCATGTAAAATCCTGAGGGACAGAATGAAAGCTTCTGCTCAGGACATGATCAAGACTGCTTCCTTGAGCAATCCCTAAAGTCTTCATATCAGCTTATTAAGGAGCAGTTTCTGAAGCGTCATCTGCTGGAAACAGAGAAGTAGCCTACTGGTCACAGCTCTAGACAGTTTATACTCTCCTCCTTATGTGTTACTTACATCACACCCACTGTGTCTCACATGAGTACAGATGTGCTTCCCTTTCCTGGAGCCTGGTAATCTACACAGATGACTAACTATGTAGATGTTGAACAGTCTTAAGGATGAATTTAACAAGAGATGCTAATATTAGCTCCAGCCCAAGATATTTATATACTTGCAGGCTGGAAGTGAAGCAATAACTGTGCAAGGTATCCATGTACGAGACCAGCAAGCTAAGGAGCTGAACCAGGGATTTTAGTTTAGTAGAGATGTACCAACATGTACATTTAGTAGAGATGTACCAACAGAGTCTTCTCCTGACTCTCTTCTGAAATAAACATTGTCTTGAACAGTGACTAGACAGCTCTGATACTGAGTTTAAAAGGTTGCAAATGCTTCTTCCCCTTGTTCACTTAAAGCCTTATTCCTGCAGAAAGAGCGCCAGATGCTAAGTCCAGCATAACAGTGACCTGTGAAGGAATCCTGGTGAGGTCACCCAGATAAGAATAGACGGATCTCTCTTTCTCTTCAAGGAAGAGGTGACTAGGGTGTTTGTGAATACCTGTGTGGAAACGGAATCTAAAATGTATTGGAAATGTTTTTCATTGTAGCAGAATCTAAAGATTCTCTTGTGATCAGAATGAATATAATCCCCTGGAGATCTACTCGGAATATGAAAACATGGGAGAATAAATGTTGTTACACTTGATTTCAGTATTTACCTCTGAAATTCATTTATGACCTTACTGAGAAAGACCTGAAATCTAGGACTGCCAGCATGTCACTGCTTCAGTTTGATAGCACTGAGGCTCTGGTGCACTTTTGAAAACGTCCATTCTGTAAAAAACTAGCTCCATTATTAAAATGTGTAGGAGATCAACTATTACATTCTTCATATGCTGATACTATAAGAAGATTTGTTGTTGATTATGTTGGTTTGCTTTTATTTTATTTGAACTTTGTGTCCCAGGGACGAGTGAGAGACAGTTCTATTGAATCTACTTTTCTGAATAGCTCAAACACTGATTTTCCCAAGATGTTAGCCTTCCACATGGAGGCCATTCTGAAGTTCCCCCTCTTAGAGAAGTAGGATCCTCAGAATTAGGGAAAACCAAAGCTAATAAGAACTGTTCACATTCAGCAGTTTCCCAAGGAAACCCAGTCAGAGTCTTCCAACTCTCAGAAATGACTGCAGTGGTCTCTTTCTAATGTATCTTTTCAACATTGAAGGAACATCAATTTCAAAGGGAATGCCAATAAAGTAACATACTCTGGAGTCTCTCACTGGACAGAAAACCTTTATTTTCCCTTCTTTTCATCCATGTCCTGGCCTCAATGACTGCTCTGCATCTTTACTCCAAAAAGAGCCTATCAACTGAAGATTTATAAGGTTGACATTAGATGATGACTGTGAAACACATTTCCATATGAAGAGCTACTTCATGGGCCACTGTTATAAACTCTACAATGTAGCATAAATCTTAGTCAGTTTAAGCATTGGTCCCAACAGGAATTACTAGGAAAATCTACATACGAGGCACGGGGTTGTTAAAATGGCCTTCCAGTAGAGATTAGTCCAGCATAATCTGTGGTCACAGCCAATATTACCAGGGTTGAAGTCAATGTATCCAAGTTGTGTCTGAACGATGATCCTATTCTCCTCTTGTCAGTTCCTAGCAAAGGAGTACTCCCAAGGAGTACTACTTCATATGGTACAGCTGCGTCCCCTTGACTAACAAGGCTATAGCAGGCTCTGCCTTATGGAAGAGCAATGAAGTCTTTTAGTGTATGTGAAATTTATGAATTTGCATGTTAGGACATTTTGCCTTAATAGAGAAAAAATACCCCTCTTAACCACACCCTTATACTGGATGAAGAGGCATTACAGGACTCTCTCAAGTTAACAAAAATTTGTGTTTTCTCCTCCAAAAACCACAGAAACGTGCAAAGACAGATCCCCTACCCTATGCATCCTTAATTCTGGGAAGTCCAGATGAGTGAGTGCTTTATCTTCATCCAAGCCCTGACTCAGAGATTTCCCCTCACCTTTGGAGAATATTTGAAAACTGACTCGAGAGGTTTTTAAGACATCAACAGGAGCTTTGAAGGTAATGGAATAAGTTAATTTACAGGAAAACTGAATTTTTGTGCTGCTCCTTTAAAAGCTTGCTGAGAGGCCTTCTCCTTTATTGGTCCCTGGGCCAAATCCCTGAGGGAACACGGGGGAGAGTTACAACAGAGACTTAAAAGTGAGAGATGAGAGGCATGTTCCCTACAAATTTCCCAAAGGAAAAGAGCAGCCATTTTTTAATCTCCTGGGGGACCCATGTAGGCTAGAAGGGGAGAGAAGACATTCTCATCCTCCAGGGAATGGAATTTGAATCATTTGAACATTCTGCCCACTGCTACTTGGTTCTGGATGAGTGGAGTCTAGTCTCAGAATGGAGCTTTCCTGAAGCCTGTTCAACCATCTTGATATGAGCTTTGCTAACACACAAATTGCAAGCAGAGTTCCCTTGCAGCCTTCTCAACTGCCTCAACATAGACCTTGCCTACACCCCAACTGGCAGCTTCATCTTTGCCCCCAGTAACCTAACAAGGGGATTAACAATGGGGACATTTCTTGCATTCAGTTTTCCCTTGCTGCTTGCCTTAGGCTACATCTGCACTACAAATCAGGGGAGTGATTCTCAGTTCGCATAAACGTACTCACAATAGCTTGATAAGAGTTAGTGCAAGTATAAAAAGTAGCATAACCATGGTAGCACAGGCAGCAGCAGCACGGCTTCGCTGTGCTGAGTACAAACCCACCTGAATCCCGTGGGTACATACTCAAAACAGCTGCCGCTGCCCATGCTACCATGAGTACACTGCTATTCATACTCGCTCTAGCTCTCTCTGAGCTACTGCGAGTACGCGTACACGAGCTGGGAGTCATACCCGGAGGTCGTAATATAGCTGTACCCTGAGGATATCCTGTATCCTGAGGGAGATGCCACCCACTAAATCCTCCTTAGAAACCTCTTTTGGGGGGAGGGGGGGAGAAGGTGTGGGGTGGATTGTATCAGTCACAAGGAGAATAACCTTGAAGACAATGAAGAAATAGAGACAAATGTAGTTATTTTTTAAAATCTTGTGAAGCGTCCTGCTACAAAAGGAGACCGTGATTCTGCCATCTGTATAGTTTGGAGGAAGAGATTCTGGATAGTTCTTGAGAGGCAGTCCTGAGTGAAAGAGCCAAAGATCTTACCTGCCTCCATTTGCTTTGGAGACAGGAAATGGTGAAGATTATTGGACATGCAAGGGATGGAAGAATTTAAACTTCTCACTGAGCCCTCTCATACAGATGAAAGCTACAGAACATCAGAAAATACTATATATATCCATTTTGCAGTCAGTGTTTGATAAAGTCAAAAACAAAATTAGTTAATGTACCAAATGTTCTGTACTAAAACTGATATTTTTGTTTCACATTTCAGTAGCTACCACCAGCTAGATAGGGAGTACAAACAATTTAGATAAGGAAGTAGTTCACACAGGAGCTGCAGAGCTCCTGGGGAGCAAGAAATACTTTTGGGAACATCTGCCCATAATAGTTTAAACAAACAACTGAGCACCCTGCCAGCGCCACCTCCCCCCCCCCACCCCCGCATATTAAAACATAAGCATCTAAAATAATTTTTACATTTTATAAATAAAATTCTAAAATCAAAAGCAGACTAATACTAAAACCTGTCTTATATCAGCTTTTTGTTTACCAGAGGAGCCCAGTAGGTGTACAGGTAGCCTATTTTCAATGCAGGTACAAACTGTGAGCAGGACACGATGAGAAAATAGAGATTCAAGAAAAACTTGAACTGTTCATATAAAACCTAAAATGAAAAACAAAAGAAAAACAGAAAAAATTACTTAAAATTTTATTTCAGGAATGTACATGAAAAAAATGTTACTTTTTCCATAAGTATAACTTCATTATACTGCATGTTTAACAAACTTAGTTCATTATCACTTTTTATAGGAACCATTACGTACAGAGAAAATCCATTTTAAATTACTTGAATACAACCCATAAATAGCAGCAATCACAGGCATAACGATCACTGAATTTTCAAGATATACTAGAGATTATTGAAAATAATACATCTCCATCTATCTAATCTGGATTAAATTACTGTAAAATGGCTTGCCCTGGAATTAACTCAAACTATCTGCAGTCTGCCCTACAGCAACAACATTCAAAAATCAATTATGATTAAGGTATTTTAGTGTTTGTGGTCCAAACTTGGATTTTTAAAGTCAGTAGTTTCTTTTTCCTCATGGTATCAATACAAAGCAAAATTAAGGTTGTCTGGGTGACCTAATTTTGCATATCAGTAACTCCACAGTACCAACACAGGGAGTATGTCAGCATCCTGACTGAAACGATACTGTGCTCCAACAAGCCGCAGTAGGCAGAAAAGCTTCTGGGAATAGTTATTAGCTACTATAGGGTACAGTAGACCTGAGGATGCTGATTTATGCTGGAAACTGAACTAGTGAGCATGAACATGGTGTTCAGCCACCTTTGTTCCCTCTTTTCAGGTTCCATCTCCAAGCAAATATTTTCATAGGCAGTGGAAAGAAATTACATGAAAACAAGACTGTCCAGGGGAGTCATGAAGGCATGAAAATTTTATGAGACACTTTTTGGCCTTGTGTAAATGTAACAAGATGACCATAAAGTAAAATGTAGAAGCTTTAATATTTAGGTCCATATTTATTACAATATACATGGTACAACACAGGTTCTCATGAGAAAATATATCAAAGCAATATTTTGAGTGTTTTTGTTTTATTTTGTTTTTTTGCTTTGCTAAGTCAAAGTAAAACACTGATATCTTGCTTAGTAAATTAGTCCAAATATATTTATTTTCAGTATGAAACTAATAAACTATCCTCATGTTTGCCAGTGATGGGAGTGCAAACCGTAAAATTACAACTAAGTGCCAGATGCACTACAACATTATGGAAGTTTCAACAGAAGTCATTCAATAAGTACAACATTTATTATTAACTTATGAATACTATTAATGCTTACAGAGAGCAGTTACATACATTATTTACAGTACTGTACAGTGCTGTAATTGTTAAAATGATAAATAGCTATGCTGGAGTGATATTGTGTTTATGTTCATAATAAAACATTTTCCTTTGATGCCTAAAATGTTTGAATTATTTCACAAATTAATCTCGGCAGGGTGATTAGCTTTTTTCTCCTCACCAGTGGTTTATTTAAAGTGCCAGTTAGCATAAATTAACAGTTAAGAAACTGACACTCTTCTTTAAAAAAAATCAAAATAGGATTCCTACTGTGCAATTATAAAACATTTTCGAAGTATCATATCTTCTTAGGAAAAGAACCTGAACCGTGCTAGCTCCCTCAACAGGTAACAGCAAATTATGGCTCACCTTTACAGGCATCAGGAACATGCCTTGTGACACATATATTTTTAACCACAACAATCAATAGCTTACCGTACACTTAATGAACTTTGTGACCCTTATGAAAGTATACACTGCGTAACCAATCTGAGTATTTAATAATTTAAGCCAAGGAAGAAAACATTGGATTGACTCAATAAAGATGAGAATATTTATCTGCTTGAGACAGTTGACATCTTACTACCCTGACAAAAGATCGGTCTTAATTATGGTGCCATTACATTTTTTGAATTTTAATAAAGAGACATATTAGATATCAAGCATTTGCCAGCTACTGGATGAATGTGGTTAGAGGTATAGGCTCAATGCTCAAAATAAAACAGGTATGATTACTTAAATTCAAAGGACAAAACATTTCTATATTGAAACCTACAAGGTAATTTGTTAATACAAAAAAAGACTCCATACAAACGAAAAATGTATCAGTAAAAATTTATATGAAATATCAAAAATGCATGCTATCATGATTTATCATTTAGTCATTGAAACATCTCTCCTCAAAAGTTATATTTTCAGCAGAACTGAAAAAAAATTTAAAAATCCAAAAAACAATGGAACAGCTATCCAAAACATTTGTAAAGTCAATTTGTAATTTATGCAAAGAATGAACACTGAAGGCAAAGAATTCACTTAAATCAACTGTTAAATAACAAAAAAAATAAAAAAGCCACACTGTGACATTTGTTTTTAAATAAAATGGAAAACATTCCAGTCTGCAACAAACTGTACTTAAAAGTTGAATTCAATGCATAAAAGAATTCTGCACTTTAAAACCATAATATGTAAAAACAGATCTGAAAAGACAGCACATTAATTTTAAACTAGGTCTTGTTAACATTGTTCTTAAAATAATTTAAGAGCAACCAAGTCCTGTTATTTAAATGGAAAATTTTTGACTATTTTATTTATAGTTATTGTATTTTCTTATACGCACTCACTGCTGTTAAAGACTTCTGCATAAGAACATGAACCTTAAACTATTTATTCCTCATTTAAAGTCGAACCTCTGTGACAAAATAATCATTTCCACACAATCAGCTGTGATAACACAGAGGATTATAACTTCTAGTGAGGAATAAAGAAATGCAAAAGAACATTTATCCCTGAATTTTTAGAGACAGCATGGAATTCTAGCTACATGACTCATTGAATTACATGCAAATTGCACTTCTATAATCTGTGCCACTTTGAAAATACAGTGAGATTAGAAACAAAAAGTCTTACTCTCATGTAAGGGTCATCACTAATAAGGAGAATGAGAAATTAAGTACAGAACGCATGAAGTAGATAAGAATATCTATTTCTTCAGTCTTTTTTTTTTTTTAAAGGTACCATGAGGGGCATAAACTAAGCCCACTTTCAAGTAATCATTAGTAGCCTTACCCCAGGTATAAATGTAAAGATATTGTATTTTTGATTTTTTATAGCATTTCTTGGATATTTTTCTTCACATTTTTCAGGACATCCCAGCCACACCGTACGAGCTTTTAGCTCTTTCTTTCTTCTGCAAATGTTTATGAGCCAGTCACAGCAACTGTAAAGAACAAGAAATATTTGGTTTAATTTTTAAAAAGCTATTCTATGTATTATGGGCAATATTTTCAAACCTGGAAATCTGAAGTTAGGAGAATGTATTTAGGCCCTCAGGTTTGAAATTTTGGCCTATGTCTATATCATAAATAAAGTGTTGATTGTTTCAATATCTAGTGCAGGTGTAGAGTATTTCTAATACTTAGCCTTACCTGTAAAAATTATGTGTTGCTGCTATCACCTTCTTAACAGGCTTTTCAAGATAAATCTATTTGTTCTGTTACTCACCTTCCCTCAGAAAAATGAACTCTAGATTTTGATTTTTAAAAACTGATTTTTGCTGTTATTGAAATACAGCTTAGTTACTGTCTCTGCTGAGATTTTTACTTGTTCATGCTGCTAGACATATTCCTTAAAAAAATATTTTCATTAAAGTCTAAATGTGACAGATCATATGAGCTGAGCCATGAATAAGTAGGGCTCACTGCTAGCAGATTTAGAAGTCCAACTGACTGATGAACCCAGGCTTTTTGTTTCGTTTAGAAACCAGACTAAATTAAGCAAAAATGGTAGCTTTGTGTATCCGAAGTACAACCATAAAAAAACAGGGCTTTTCCAGATGGCATTCTCCTCTTCTTCTAATGGCAGCCACCCTCAACTCTTCAGAGGGCAGTAATTTTTTAGTGTGCTGGAGTAATTACTTCACCACAGCTGTCTCAAACCTAATAACTGCATTAATTACGTGAAGGGATTTTTAGGGTGTGACTTTCCTTCATTCAGTCTCAGCTCTCTCCTTGTCAATTGCTGGCTATGTTCCATACTAGCCAACTTCTAACCTGGAATACAACAACATACTCCCACACAAAAAAACTGCATTAAAATGGAGTTAAGTTATTGATATGTACTCTCAAGGATAAAACACATTACAGGTATGTTGTAGTACGATATTCAGTTTTATGGCTACATCTAAAAGAAACCCTAACCTGTTAAAGTAGGCATGCACAGTAAGGCACCTAAACAACCTTAACTCTGCCTTGTAATGATGGTATGCAATAACCAGATGATTACAATCAAGACATTTTAGTGTTTGCTTTCCCAGATTAGATTAACCTAATTTTTAAAACATTTTTTTCACCTCATGGTATTTCTAACAAGGCAGGGGGTCAAAGTTGCTTGTGTGCCTTTCTGGATTTCTTTTAAGGTCTTGTCTTTATGACTAGTTAGTGCATAGCGAGCTGGGGAGCAAATCTACAGCACTCCAGCATGCCACACACTACCTGATTATGTGAAACCTGCTACCACCCCTGAAAGTTCCCTAGTGTGCTTTGTTTACAGTAGGGAACTTCAGTGAGCAGCAACAGAGTCCATACAGACAGTGTATGACACACTGGAACTGTCAAGGTTCCTTCCCCACTCTGAACTCTAGGGTACAGATGTGGTGACCTGCATGAAAGATCCCCTAAGCTTATTCTTACCAGCTTAGGTCAAAACTTCTCCAAGGTACAAACTTTGCCTTGTCCTTGAACAGTATGCTGCCACCACCAAGTGTTTTAAACAAAGAACAGGAAAAGAGACCACTTGGAGACGTCTTCCCCCAAAATATCCACCCAAGCCCTAAACCCCCTTTCCTGGGAAAGGCTTGATAATAATAGCCTCACCAATTGGTACAGGTGAACACAGACCCAAACCCTTGAATCTTCAGAACAATGAAAAATCAATCAGGCAGGTTCTTAAAGGAAGGATTTTATTTAAAGAAAAGGTAAAAGAATCACCTCTGTAAAATCAAGATGGTAAATACTTTACAGGGTAATCAGAGTCAAAACATAGAGAATCCCTCTAGGCAAAACCTTAAGTTACAAAAAGACACAAAAACAGGAATAGACATTCCCTCCAGCACAGCGAATGTCACAAGCCATTAAACAAACAAAAAAAAATCTAATGCATTTTCTAGCTAGATTACTTACTAACTTTACAGGAATTGGAAGGCTTGCATCCTTGATCTGTTCCTGGCAAAACCATCCCACAGACAGCCAGAACCCTCTGTTCCCCCCCCCCTCCAGATTTGAAAGTATCTTGTTTCCTCATTGGTCATTTTGGGCCAGGTGCCAGCAAGGTTACCTTAGCTTCTTAACCCTTTACAGGTGAAAGGATTTTGCCTCTGCCCAGGAGGGATTTTATAGCACTGTATACAGAAAGGTGGTTACCCTTCCCTTTATATTTATGACACTGTAGATTCACACCCTACTGCTGTGCAGTCATTTATTGTTTAGACATCTCTAAATATAATCTTAACTCGAATTATCTGGGTCTAAAATTCTGGGTTTGGGGAGCATTACAACATCTCAGTAATGTGTTTTACACTTAAACGGAAATTAAAGTTGTAAGTACAGCTAAGAAATTTAACTGAGTTTTTTCTTTGGCAATTTCCATAGTTTTTTTTAAATTATTAAAAACTCCAGACCTCATGTGCGTGCATATAAAACTTTAAAGAGCAGATTCACTGGTATACCAAAGCAACCAGGGAACACCAGCGTTAACCCTACGTATAAGCAGCTCTTATTTACTACAGTAGAGCAAATTCACCGAAGTGTTCTAGCAAACCTGACCTTTAATTCTCAATTGCCTTATTAGTTTAGAGGGCTATGTTCGTGAGACTAGCCCTGTGTGAATGTGAGGCAGGGGAGAGTCCAGTCCTCCACTTCCTGAGTCCCAATGTTTCTGAGCTCTAAGGGCTCTCCTGAGCTTCTGTCTTGGATCCATGGCAATGCTGTGCCACAGGGAAAAAAGGAGCCAAGGCAGCAGTGACAGGAGCAAGAAACCTTCATGCACCAATGCCCAAGCTAACATGCCCAAGCCAATCTTTAAGTGCAAAACAACTCAACCTTGACTATGGAAACATGGCCAGCACCTCCATAATTATAAAACAAACATACTAATAAAAATTTCTTATGGAGAATAGCAACAGTGGTAATTAAAAAACATTCTAGTTAATGGAACCTAGTTCAAAACCTAGTTGCAGGCCACAGCATTTTCTGCCGCTTGACCTCTATAGGGAGTTCTTCCACCCAAGAGGGAACTGCAGAGAGGGAAGATGAGAGGGAGGAGGCCGGTAAGGTTTCTCCCGACTCAAAAGGAGTGGGAAACAGAACCTGCATATTGAAAGTGAAATCCTGCACCGAAAAACGCAACATGAAGGTTCAATATAGGAGATTAACTTCCAACCTCAGTGGAGGATTATGCTCATTCAAACACATTAAACAGTGCACATGAGCATCTCGTTCTGGATGGAAGGACGAGTAGGAGGGATGTAGTTTTTTAGGTTGAGGCCAGCCCTGGAGGGAAAAAGAGTCCTGTTTCCTGAGAAGAAGGGGTACTGAACTAAGGCTAAACTAAACTATGCAGGATAGAGGAAAAGATCTGCTAAGGTTAGAAAAGTTACAAGGTTCCTAATGTCCTCTGCCACAGGAAAGAAGGAACCAAGGGAGGTCCGGGCAGCACTCCATACACACAAGGATACTCTACTCTGGGACTGAATACTAGGGAGTACCATATCCCTTAGGATGGAATGCATGAAGACACAAGAAGAACTTCAGTTTACTTGCAAGTAGATTTTAAGATGTCATATAAGCGTCTTTTATAGAACTGGACCATGTTTTAAGAAACATCTATGCAGCAATCTTACCAGACTCAGTGATGTGACAACTAGTTCTCTCTCCCAGGCATACCAAGAATATTAATCATTTTGTGATATTTAGCTAACTGAGCAGTACAAAACCACTGATATCATTAGAAAGGACACAAACCTCAGTAAGGTAATTGCACATAGAAACTCTAAATAAAATGGAGTGCTGCAGGTAAGATGGTAAATTTGGATGCACTGAGAGAAAAAATCTTTTGAGTAATTATTGTAATTTTACAATACTCAAAAAGGCTTTCTTTTGAATAGCAGGGATAATTAAGTACTATAACTGATAAGGTTTATCATATGCTGATGTTTGCTGGATCATACCAGTTTAAAAGTGTAAACAGAGAGAATTTCTGAGAAATATTTGATTTCTGTTTAACTTTGACCAAACCTAGCTAAAGGTAATGGGAGAGAAGTGAAAAAGACTGGTGACCAAGCCATTTCAACTCACCGGATTTGATGTAATTCACCCACTTGCTTTTCATTGTGGTCCAATGAACTTACAGAGAAGATATACTTCAGTGTGCAACACCCAAAAGGAAAAATGTAGACGACCAAAGCCCCTATCCTCTTTAGAACGACACAACACATTGCACTTGAGATTTCACTTTTTATTCAGCCAAATCATCCCATCCAACGAATTGACAGACCTTTCCATTTAAGGTCCAGGTACACTTATGAATGAAACTGAATGTAGTTGGCCTTATAATGTTGGAATTGATAAGGACAGTTATTTTAAGACCAAAAACTAAGTTAAAATGGAGTGAAGGTTGAGAGCATTTACCAGTAATTTCAACAGTAAACCCATTAGAGGGTAGTTGGAATTATCTCCAAAACAAGCAGTACAAACAAAGGAAATTCAGAATTAAGGCTACATTTAAAGAAATCCAAACACATTAAATGTATGGAAATATATATGTATGCACCAAAATAACCTTTACTTTGCTGTGATTGTTGACACCATATTGTGTCCATAAATTTATTGTTTGTGATCCCAGATTAGATTAAATGATTTTTTAAAGACAATAGATTCTTTCATATTTTTCCCCTCAAGGTGACACTACAGGGCAGAGTTAAATTTGATTGCCCCTTTACTGTGTACTTCCATATTTACATCTGGATTTTTGGTAAGAGTGTAGGGCTGATGGGGTGATTGTATCTTTTACCTTTGTATGCTATTTAAGTAATGGCAAAATATCATCCTGCTTTAGAAATAAAAATAAATACCGCAGTTTGCTTAGACTGAAAAATGCTAGGGCCAGCCCTGATCTATATAGTCTTGCTATAAGTGATGGAGGATTATACTAGATGACCTCTTGAGGTCCCTTCCAGTCCTACGATACAAAACCATTAGGGGAGATCCTAAGACAACATGGATTGCCATGCCATCAATAAAACAAATCTCTACAATCCTCTGTCTTCCAATGAAGACAATGCTATTTCCTTGGTATTCTTGTGGTCCAATGGAAAATAGAATATGAATGAAAGATAGCTAGCTCATATTCACTCTGTGTAAAACTGACATAGACCTAATTTAAGGAAATGGTGTCTAGATAGTTACTGGCACATTAGAAATCTTATATAAATAGAAGGCTGAAAATCATAAATGAACAGACACACATAATATTGATTATCATTTTAGGTTGAATTAAGATGTGTCCCTAAGTACCAGACTAGGAAAACATACAATACTCAATACTAAAACTATATTATTGATCTACATATTGGAAAACCATGTAATGAATTTTATTAAAGAAATGATTATATATATTCTGGGAAAATAAAGGAATTTTAGCTTTTGAATGTATTTCTGCTGATGCAGCTCTTCAGAATTTAACTGAAACAGCTTCAGGGGTGTGTGAAACCTTATTTTTGTCTTGGTCTATAAAATCTTCGTCTGTGTAAATAGCAGGGTGAAACAGAATGTCTGGAGGGAATTGTTTACTTCTGGTGCCAAGACAAACTAACAAACAAAAAACAAGGCAACAAAAACAAACCAGTAAGATAAAAACAAGTGGATGGAGCCAGTGGGATTAACAACAGCTAGAAGTAGACAAATAAAAGTAAGTTTTAGTAGGGTAAGCAAAAATGTATTAGTTTAGGTTAGTTATTGTGATGAATGCATAAGAACATTTTAGCCAGGGGTTCAGAATAGATAGGTACAGAAATAACTTGGTAACTGAATCCGGGCAAAGTTATGGAACAGGGTGTAAAAGATAATGACTGACCAGGGTCAATCAGAGGGGGGTCCAGGAGAGCCATTTGGCCTGGGCCTCAAGCACAAAGAGAGCCTCAAATTTAGAAACGTGTTAATTTTTTGGCATTTGATAAGTTTTGCAACTTGTTTTTATGCACATCCCTATCGGACCAAAATGTGACACACTCTCTCAGCTTAGAGCTGCAAATTTAAGCAAATAAGAGATGTGATTTGGTAAAAGACTTTTTTTTTGCACAGAAAAAGGCTAGAAAAGCATTTGTTAAAAAAAAATATTCAAATTCTCTCCCTTTCTCTCTTTTTTTTTTTTGGTGCCTTATTTTGTTTATGTGTGTCATTTTTTATTTGTATTATAGCTAGGGGCCTCAAAAGCTGGAAATAGCCCGGCCTCTGAGAGGGCCTATGACTGACAAGAGAGTGGAGAAGACACAGGCAAAGAACAGAGCAGAGACTAGAGATTTGAAAAAGTCACCCTGTCCCCAGTAGAAGTAACTTGATCAGTTATTTCTCTTGCCTTCTCCTTTTTTGCATGTATCTGTGATTCATGGGTGGTAACAGTTTCATCTTAAAACAATCAGAATAAATGCTACAAGAAACTGTTTAAGCATAAATTGGACTGGATCTCATTTGTCACCCAACATGTTACTAAGGCTGTATCAGCATTAAATTATATTTCATTCACACTGTGCCCAACTTAGGTTACAGTGCACGAACTTTACCAAAACAGATTGCTGCTGTAGGACGTGAGTCTCCCAAAGCCACACTAGCTCACACGTTATAGGAGAGTCCCGTTACATTGGGCAACTCTCCAAATCACAGAAAGCTTGGTTCTCTAGAGCAGTACTTCCAGCCAAACGACTCATATTGCTTAAATAGAAGAGCAGGCTACCTCTAGGGATAGAAGCTTGGCACAGCAGCTTGACTGACCTGGCAGCTAACAAGAAGGTAATGTTTCGAGAAGAGGGGCCTCAGACAAATTTTAAAAGATTTGGTTTAATCTTTTTTTATAAAACTTTGATTAACCTCTAGTGGATGAAAACAGATGTATCTCCTTTCTGCCCCACCTTCCTTTCTTTCCTTTCCCTCCCTTTTGTCTTTTTTTCTCTCTATTTTTCAAAAAAAAAATCAACAAAACACAAATAACTTGACAATAAACTGATTTACACCAACAGCAGCAAGTCATACCTATCACCCCACTTTTCCAAATTATTTAAAAAGACACTGCTGTGCTCTCTGAAATGTTTACTCAAGAGAGTAAGTCTAATTTTGGACAAGGAGTAAATCTGGCTTTTGAAACATGAAAATTTATACAGGGGTTTAGAGAATACGCTAATCAACAAGAAGTACTTTAGCACAGAAGCACAGCTGATGAGTTTATTGGCAAGTACATTTTCTGAAGATTAATCATGGTAACTTCACAACTGAAGGATAAGAAAATAAGATGAGAGTAAATAAGATGCATTTTTTATTTCCATGCTAGTGGGAAGGGACAAATGCTTTGATTTCTGATCAAGCCCTATTCCTTATAGTTTTCCAGCAACAGTTAGCATAGAGTGATGAGCCACCTTTCTCTGAAT
This sequence comes from Lepidochelys kempii, assembly GCF_965140285.1. NCBI lineage: Eukaryota > Metazoa > Chordata > Testudines > Cheloniidae > Lepidochelys > Lepidochelys kempii. The sequence continues at coordinate 103,926,267 of NC_136381.1, read as the reverse complement.
AATGTCTTCTTCAAAGAAATGCATATACCCAAAGGGACAAAATTAGAGTGCAGTCCCACATTACAGTATATGAAACTTATTTTGTTACATTCCAAGAGAACACTTTATGGCAAACAGTAATTTTGTGCATGGAGAGATGAACAGATGAGCCACTATGACTAATAGATAAAAACACTCAGTTTTTTAACTGGCCTTCAAGTTTGTATTGCGTGAATCAATCACTGAAGTTAGTCTGTAAAAACCACTGTACCTAATCTGGTGTTCAACCTTATTTCTAGATGTATAATTTCTTCAGATGTTAAAGCCTTTTTGCTACCCTCAGTATCTGCTTCAGACTATGAAGCAACTGAATTATTCCCTTTCTTGCTACAGAGCATTTGAGCAGAAGGAAGCTCTCAAACTATTTATTTGAATTATATGGTAGGAAAAAGAATAGCTGAAAGCAGTCGCCATATTGACCATCAGCTTGGTAAACACTGAAAAGTACAGACACAGGAATAAAGTTTGTGACTGGGAAACAATTGAGATACTTCTGATAACAAGTATTGATTGGCACATAGAGATAAGCACGCTTTAAGCCTTCAGATGCAAGAAAGTCTCAGCTGATGGAAATTATTATGGATTTGCCAGTTCCATTTTTAAATGTTTCTGGAACAAATGAGTTTTACTACTTTGGGACTAAAAATCAGTCAGTCCCTGTGCAATTTATAACCAGTCGGAATCCCTGTCAGTTCATGTGTAGACTTTAAGATGTCCATCTTGCCATCATGAGTCCTGAGTAGTTTAGGAGTACATTAACTCAGAATTGTATGCATGTCAAAAATCCATCAGATCTTTAAGGAAATTTACAGTCTGTCAAAACTTGACAGTATTCAAACATTCAAAAATTCAGATTTAATAAGTGCTAAAATTAACATCCTATGTCATCAGAAATGTTGTGCAGTAGATCTCATCAAGGGCTCATCAATTAAACAACTAGAGCAAGTCATTTTCCAATATTAACGTATTTGATTGCCAGCAGTATGTATGTAAGTAATCTCATAACGTTCATTTTTAGGTGAAATTCCTGATTAAACAGAGATCCCTACTGTAATCAAAGACTGATGGTATGATATTTTCCTGATATTTGTATTTTTGTTTATCTGACCTCTGTAAAGACCTACATACTAAATACTCCCAGGAATGAAAAACAACTAAAAGATTTCAGTCTCCAGGAGAGACCAAATATAAAAGATGTTACACGCTAATTATGAAGACACAGGAAACCTTTTCTTTAAGGTTTAGCTATGAGTTTTAGCATCTGGCTACAAATTTTAGTAACAAATTTTTAGTAACAAAATTAGGCAAACGTCAAAAAGATGAAAGACAGAAGTGTACCAACCCAGTTGTGTCAATACAAAAACTACGATAAGCACATGGGTTGAGATAGAAGGAGTTTCCTTTAGGTATGTCCATTAACTATCTTTTTTTAACCCAGTTCATAAAATTATACGGCTTTGTCTGCAGAAATAAAAATAAATTCCCCACAACACTCACTAAATGCTATATTTAAAAATAGCAGCAAATGTTAAAAAGGCTCTCTATTATTTCACTTACTAAATGTGTTTCTCTAAGTCAAAAGCTAAAATCCAACTCTACATCCCTAATGCAACAAGTTTCTTTTCTTCTCATTACTTTTACCGTACAAGCTTACTTGTCACTAGCTTTTTCAAAACAGCATTTTTATCAAAATAGAAAGATAACATAAAAGCTCTGCATAGATTGTAAGGGTTAGCTATTCCTTATTAGGTTTTAAGTAGCAGAAACTACTTCTCCAAAGAAAACATACTGTAATTATTGTACTCAACAGGTAGCTTCAGTAATCAGGCCAAAAGCAACACAGTCGTCATGTCATTATTAAAGATCAGCATTTTCCCATGCTTCTGCATAACAAATGCGTTGCAGATTAATTGAAAGTGTACAGGCCATCTTAGAGCCCAAATTAATCCGAGCATTTGATATCCCCTTCACTTCATATGGAAATGCCATTCAATGGCACCATTTTCATAGGGACAAAGTGTTTTTTGATAACAAGTGGAATGTAAATCTCATGAGAAAGAAATCAATCCAGCCCAAAGAACTCCAGACTATTGATTTATGTGCATTATAATTTCACAAGCTTGAAGAGAATTTGTAAATTAAGGGGGAAATGATTACATCCACAAAACAGCTGCTATATCACTGCTTTCTTTTTAACAGTATTATGAAAAAAAGAATAAGCAAAAGTTATACTGGTTACATCACAGTCTCCAGGAAAAAAGCTCATTTAAATCATGAATTGCATTAAAAATGGGAAAGGCAAAAATTAATCTCCACAACAGGCAAATTTCCTAATAAAGTACACTATTCTATTATGGTCAGCACTCTTAGCAACATCTGTACTGTAGTTAAAGGTTGTCCATGGGTTTCCAAAGCACAGGGACTTATTCATATGCATTTAACTTAGTCAAACTTCCCACATTTGTTCTCTGCTAGAGTGATATTTTTGGAAGTTTGAGCAAAAACAGTTCAGATGTTTTCAAATAAGATGACCATAATCAAAGACTTTTGACATGCAAAAATATTTGCAGTTTTGAAAAGCTCAGTATTGCAAAGCCCAAGAGTTCAAAAACCAAGAGGTGGAGCCCCAAAATTATGAAATTTTTAAAAAATAATATTTTTGGTCTGGCTTCTCTCTTTTGGACTCTCCATATGCACCTCAAAGCTTGTGTGTGACAATTTTACAGAGCTGCTAGATCTCACAAATTGACAGTGACCAAAATGATTTTGCTCCCTGTGGTAGGTGCTCTCACTAAAGTACACGAATGAAATCAAGGCCCCATTGTGCTAGGCATCGTACAAATACACAGTAAGAGACAGCCTTATTGTTTTACATTTGGGTCTGCCACTCTCTGGACACAGGGAAAAAAAAAATCTCTAACACTCTGATCTCCATCCTAAACACAGTTAATGTTTACAATACATTATTCTTGAAGGGACAGCTCACATTAACCCAATCAAAATAATAATGACACTGACCCTACTGCAGGGTGTCTCTGCCACCGTGGTGATACAGTAATCCCTAGCTATCTAGTAGTGTGCTGGTGTACTACTTACTCAAAGGCAATTGCAGTAGACACTCTTAGCACTAGCATTCAGTGGGTTCCTATATATATACACATTTTCACAGATTCTGATGAAGTAAACAAGGATTGCTTTGTTAGGGCTGCCAAAAATAAGAAATACAAATATTCTAGTCACGTCTTAAAATGTCACAAAGGATAAACCAACTAACTCAGACTCCAAAAGGGCAGCCCAGTATGCGTTACAAAGTAGGGGCTCCTTAGGACTAATGCCAAGGATACTCCCTCCTGGAAAGGATCATGAGCTGGCCTGCAAATCCCCCAGCCAGAGTTCAGTTCTTTTGTCAGTCTCGTTTGAACCAGTCTGTGCACAACCTGTTTGTCAGATACTGACTATCCACTTATTACAGCCAGTGCTGGTACCCTTGCCAGCAACAGGCTATTTTTCTCAACCCAGTGATCCAGCCTACCCTCTGCATCCAACTCCAAGGCTGCCCACTATACAGCCTGCTGTTGTCTCCCGCTAGGGCCTGCTCCCTCCTCCCCCGTCCTTTTTGGGGGGTGGGAGTGTATTGAAAACTTTGTTTTACTAACAAACTGAAAATAATCCACAGGCACTAAAGTTCTCAATCAATATTCTACTGGCACTGCGCATAAATGCATAAAACTGAGTGTTCAAGAAGGTAGAAAAAACAAAACAAAAACACTTCATAAAATATTTCCCCCACACACATATGCAATAGCCCTCACAAAAATGGCTAAGCCATTTTGGCTCAGCCTTTCAAAAAAATTAATCTGAAAGGAGAGACAGCCTGGAAATTTTCAGCCCAAAACGTGAATGTCACTTAAGTGTATGAACAGCTATAATAAAGGGTTAGAATGTAAACTTCATAGTGTGAGTTGTAATTATTATTTATCATGGTTCAAAAGCATCATCAGAAATTCTGCAAGCTGTTATATGCTTCACCCATACTGAGCCTTCATGAAGTTATCAGAGCTCCATACACCCACAGGGATCTGCCCACACAGCAAATTGCACACAAAGAAAAAGGGTTTTACTATAAACAAAGTAACATAGCACAGAATGAATACAATGCTGTAATTTACTGATGGGCCTCCACCAAAGACATAAGAATTCAGCACCAGAGATTAATAAACAACAGTAAAGTAACAAGAGCTAATTCTACTTTATTCACTCCAGTGACACCAGTTATATGTACCTTCTATTTGAAATGTTAACTTATAATTCATGAATTTACTTTTCCTTTTCGCCAACATCAAACAATTCTAGGTGTTATTCACTGTTAGCAAATTAGTATTAACACTGTCAGGGACATCAATGAAAATATTACTATCTTCTCTCCAGGTAGAGTTTTAACTGGAAGTGAGGACCAGCACTGAATACTGCCCATTCTGGGCCCCTTGGCAGGTGTAAGCGTGGGGTTAATCTATTTTAGGGGAAAGCACTACATTTTTTTCTGACAGGCTGATTTAAGAAAAAAGGAAGGTGCACCGCAGCAGCTGTTTGAAATGTTATATTAAGTTCCAGAGTGGCAGCAATGGATTGACAGAAAACAGATGAGGTGGTCAAAAGTGTGCATAATAAATAGAATTTATCACAGGAATATCACCACCACATCAATTTTATGCACATACATGTGCACACACAATATCATATATACATACACATATTTATACACACACACGGACATTCATATAAAACTAAAATCATTTAATTTATTCTATGATATAACAACAAATAGCAGCATGCAACAAACCTGGCACAAAGGAATTTCCATCCACCACAGATAAACCATTCTAAGCCTGTCTTTCTGTGAGAAACTCTGGCTCTTGGTAAAGTATGGTAATCACTTTCATCATTTTCAAAGCCTTCTTCCGACATCATTAGTGGCATTTCATCCAAAAGGGAGGACTCATCTTCCACTTGGTACCTGCTGAAGTTAAATAAGAGCACTAAACAAAGGTAGATGGTATAATAGCGGTATATTGACTATCTATGAAATTCTGAAGATTGGTCTTAAATCCAAGGGACATGTTTCAGATTTCACTATATTGGAATTCTATAATAAAAAGTCATTTCAGTTTTAGCATACGACACGTGTGTTAAACGCACTCTCACAAATCAAATGTTTGCCCTATTTTGGTTTGAGTTACACTATCTGTCTTTTAAAGAACATCTCACATTGGTCAGCAAGTACCCTAATATTATAAACTGTTGTATGCAGAATGCCTTACCCAGAGTTTGCTAAACACTGTATAGATATTCAGAGCTGCATAAATAAAAATGTTTTAAGACTTTGGACATCCAACTTCATACTTTCAAAGGCCAATTTAAAAACTGTGTTATACCACATAATTTTTCTATGTTCAACAATCCTGTCAATAGCATCAATTTAATAGGTAAAAATTCAGAGGAAATGCAAATAGTGGCATTCAGTTACATGTCAGTGTAGACTAGAGTGTCAGATAAGGTACTCCCTCCCTGCTCATTTCATTTCCTTATAACCTCATTACCTGCTTTCCTGATATACCCCCCTTTCTGCTCTTTCAAGTGCAAGTTAGAAGCACTTCATTAGCATACAATTTTTACTTCCTTTGGTATCTTTGTCTCTGGCCCACAATTTCTACATACCATATCAATTCAGTATCGTTACCTGTAGTAAATACATGTATCTTATTTTAAGTCTTAAAAGGTTGCCAAGAAAAGTAAAGTCGTTTTGCAATAGCCGGTGAATCACAATAGATACCCCTATGCTGTCTATCACAAAAGTACACTAGGCAGATTATGATCCTTTCTTTAATAGGCATTGAATGATACAAAAAAAAGTTTTACTAAGGCAGATTATTGACTTTTGTACCCAGATATGAAAGAGGTTCTGTACTTTGAAAGATTTTGCTCCACTTTCACTACCTTTTCATTGGTATGAAAATACGAAGACAAATAGTGTGACAAATCCCAAATTATAACTCAATCTTTTTTGATGAATCTAATCCCTCCTTTTACAAAGTTGCCTTTATAAATTATAGTATTCAAATAACTAGATAATCTTCTTAGATACTAGTAATTCTAATCAACTTTAATGTCAGCCTTCAACATGTATGGTAGGAGTACACACAGTATATAATCAAAAGATACTGTAATTTCAAACTAACAGGTTCCATGTATGTAATGGCCAACAGAGACCGGATGAAGGAATGCTTGCAAACTATAAGGCAAATTACTGTCAACTGCTTTAGCATCTGAAGAAGTCAAGCACAACTACATTTGTAAATGATACTGCTTGACACTGTACGCTGATTTCACTGACAAAAGTTAACTTGTAGTATTGAGTAGACCTGAGCTACTGCACTTGGGAGTTAAAAATAATTCTAATAATACAGTAAGCATGAATAACTATTCACCATTGTGATTAAGTAGTGAGTCTGGAGGGTCAAAACTACCAAATAGTAGTTTCTGCTTAACTGAGCTACTTAGTGTTCAAATACCTGCATGTTCTTCTAATAAAATTAAGATTAAGCAGACACAAATATGCACTCCAACATGATTTCTACAAGAACTTTAAACCAGTTTATTGTCATCTACCTTCATCCTATTCCTATCAATGAATATTTCTAGTGTGAGGGGAATAGAGAACTGAGATTAAAATGGAGACAAGGAAACAAAACAGTATCTCCATACTCTTAGCATGATACCTTTGTGTCTTTGGGTTGTTGTTTTTTCCCCTCCAAGTAAATGAACTTGAGAGAGACCACAGAAAATTTAAGCCCAATATGCAGTGAAAAAAAAATCAGCCAGTCACACAGAATCACAGCATTCCACATTCATTTAAGGTATGGTAGAAAGGAGAATGTCTAAAATATGCTTCAATAACATTCTAATTCGAATATGCAAACATACTGTTTTCCCCTCCCATTCCCTTTCTCTTATATAGCACATAGTATAGTATATAGCCATTATATAGCTCAATTCACTAAGTCATGTTTTTAAAACATGATCTGTAAAATACTTTATGTTATTTTCAATTAACTTGGGCCTTTCTTTTTGCTTCTTTGCTTCTAACACAAATACAGGTTATGCTGTCTCAGGATTTTCTTGTGAGCTTTAACACCTTAATTCAAGCCATATATTAAATCTTTAACAAAAGTTTTCTTTATCCAAAATGTCAGGTCACTGAATATAAAAGGTGTTAAATAACAAAGTACAGATTCTCTGGAGTGCTGAGTATCCACTATGCTCAGAAAAGATATAGGGAAGCCTCTTACAGTTGACATTTTTAAAGTGGATCTTACTCGGAGGACTTGCTCCAGCACTCATTAGCTTGCAATGAGCCCCAAGTGACCATACACAAGCTGAGAATAACCAAGCACAGCACTATGGCTGTGCCCTGATGCGCCTGAGCCCCTCCCTGCTCTTTACCATTAGGACCAAGGAGTAACTAGCTGAGAGCTAACCCACAAAGGGGGAAACTTTCAGCCCGAACCCAGCTGCTTTTCAACTCTTTTGTGCTGTCAAAGCTTTGGAAAGGGGCTATAACACTACAGATTCTGGCTTAAAGATGTCAACACTGAGGCTTTGTCTACACTACACAACTTTTAGTGACATGGCCATGTTGACACTGCCGTGTTGCTGGAAGTCGGGCAGTGTAAACGCAGTTTATCAGCACTTTTGCCAACAAAACACTTCACCCACTATGAGAGGGGTTTGTGCTGTCAACAGGAGAGCGCTCCTGCCAACAACAAGCCTTTACACTGCCACTTGCCATGGCAAAACTTGTGTTGGGGGGGGAGGGGCATTTTTTAAGCACCTGTGAACGACAAAAGCTTTGTCATTCAATTGGCAGTGTAGACAAAACCTCAGTCTGACTAAGAGTCCCTTCCACTAGTTCAACCTCCTTTGTTGTTTTTACGTTCCCATTTCACTAGTTTTTCAGATAGCTCAGAGAGGACCTGAAATTCTAATGGAGAAGAAAGAAAGCAACATGACACAAATTTAAACCCTGTGTTAGCACAAGCCCAACTTTCCCATGCACGTCACTTTTAAGACTGGTCTTAGATTATGATTTCTTAATACTCCGATACTAAGCAATATGCAAAGCAAGGCTTCTAAACCACAACACAAGCCTTACTCAACCTACAGTAAAGATAAGCTACTGAAGAACCCTACAGTGGATATATAGGGCCCTTTGTTTTAGTTTTTTATTTTGGTTTGAAATTTCCCAGGAATTTAGTTATTATTTTGAAAATTAAAAACTGGTTGAAAAATCAGTGGCTAAATATAACCTCATAGTTTTCTGGGTAATTATTGGGGTTAATATTGAGGGGAAAACAACTAAAAGAGAACAGTAAGCTTTCGAGTATACTTTAAAAAGATTCAGAGTAGCAGCTGTGTTAGTCTGTATTTGCAAAAAGGAGTACTTGTGGCACCTTAGAGACTAACCAATTTATTTGAGCATAAGCTTTCGTGAGCTACAGCTCACTTCATCGGATGCATTTTGTGGAAAATACAGTGGGGAGATGTATATACATAGAGAACATGAAACAATGGGTGTTACCATACACACTGTAACCAGAGAGTGATCACTTAACGTGAGCTATTACCAGCAGGAGAGCGGGGGGGTGGGGGGGGACCTTTTGTAGTGATAATCAAGGTGGGCCATTTCCAGCAGTTGACAAGACTGTCTGAGGAACAGTGGGGTGTGGAAGGGGGAACAAACATGGGGAAATAGTTTTATTTTGTGTAATGACCCATCCATTCCCAGTCTCTATTCAAGCTTAAGTTAACTGTATCCAGCTTGCAAATTAATTCCAATTTAGCAGTCTCTCGTTGGAGTCTGTTTTTGAAGTTTTTTTTGTTGAAGAATTGCAACTTTTAGGTCTGTAATCGAGTGACCTGAGAGACTGAAGTGTTCTCCAACTGGTTTTTGAATGTTATAATTCTTGACGTCTTTGTTGGGCCTGTCCTGTAGTAGGTGACTTCTGGGTACTCTTCTGGCTCTAAGGTGCCACAAGCACTCCTTTTCTACTTTAAAAGGAGAAGAAAAAGAAAGAAAGGTGAGAAACTATGGTCTGGGAATGAATAGCGGTGAATGAAGTATTTGGTAGTAGGCATTCCATGAAAAACTATCTGGGCACACAGTACTATTATCTTCTGTTTCCAGCTCAAAAGTTTAATTTGGAATCAGCTAAAAATGTAATATTTTATCATGTAAACAATTGCTATAGAGGACAGATTTTTTTTTAATCATCAATGGGAAATGAAGTGGTCTACACAATTAAAAACTATAGGGAAGTTGTTCACAAGATAATATGTTAAGATGGGTTAAGGTAACTGCTACCAAGTTTGAGAACCTCTGTTGAGAAGAACAGCATGGTAGAAATTAATAAAAGCATATATGTGAGAAAAGTAGTAAAAAAAAATTCCCATTACGTTAGTGGAATGGGATGAGTGGGAAAAGGGGTTCAATTTTTGTGCTGAGTTTGCAACAAGATATTGTAGGAGAAAATGAAGATGAGATTCAGCAGATGGAAGAGATGTCAAGCCTGGAGATCTACAAGTCATCAGGAGCAGAAGAAGCCACAGAATGAATGAGGTTGCCCAGGAATGAACTGTAAAGCAGAAATATCCAAGGACAAAGACCTGACTCAAACCAGAGTGGTAGGAAGAACCAACAACTGAACGAAGTTAGTAGAGCGGGGAAATAATGTAATCTGGCAAAGAAGATGTTAAAGGGAAAGAACAAATTTGTATAATAAAGACGGCATCTGACGGCACCAGGACAAGAGTAGAGGAAGTAAACAAAGTGTAAACAAAAACTGGGATGTTTTAGGACAAATGCATCATTTAAAGAGGACAGTGAAGGTATCGAGAGAAGAGTTATAAAAGAGACCATAGAATCAACCCAAGGAGAGGAAGGTAGTGAAGTATCATCTAAGAAGTTGGATACAATGTAGGATTGGAGATCTAAGAAAAAATGCAAAATGGAGCAAGGGTAGCAGGTCGTACTAAGGCAGATGTGCAATACAGGTAAAGAATCTAACTGAAGACAAGATAAATTGAGGAACTGTTCCAGACTGAGAGGTCAATAGAGAAGGTTTCGGAACAAATTTATATATTAAACAGTAAAGTCACCAGGACCAGCTGGTATTCACCCAAGAGTTCTGCAATTTTATATTTGAGTTTCTTCAGAACAATTAACTGTGCTATGTAATCCATCACTTAAATCAACCTCTGTACCAAATGACTGGAGGATAGTTAATGTAAAGCCAATTTTTAAGAAAAGGCTGCAGAAGTGAACCTGGGAATTACAGGCTGGTAATCCTAACTTCATGACTAGGTAAATTGGTTGAAACTAAATTGGCTGTGGAAAGAACAGAATTAGCATACACAGATGAAAACAATATGTTGGGGAAGAGACAACATGGCTTTTGTAAAGGGAAATCATGCCTCTCCAATCTATTAGAATTCTTTAAGAGTGTCAAAAAGAATGCGAACAAGAGTGATCCAGTTGATATAGTGTACTTGGATTTACAGAAAGACTTTGACAAAGTCCACACCACAGGCTCTTAAGCAAAAAGCTACCCAGTGGAAGGAAAAGGCTGGGGTAGAGACCATCGACTCGTGGAAGTCAACGAATGGCTACGCAGGTGGTGTCGGAGAGAAGGCTTTGGATTCTTTGACCTTGGGATGGTGTACCAAGAAGGAGGAGTGCTAGGCAGAAACGGGCTCCACCTAACGAAGAGAGGGAAGAGCATCTTCGTGAGCAGGCCGGCTAACCTAGTGAGGAGGGCTTTAAACTAGGTTCACCAGGGGAAGGAGACCAAAGCCTTGAGGTAAGTGGGGAAGTGGGATACCGGGAGGAAGCACGAGCAGGAGCATGTAAGAGGGGAGGGCTCCTGCCTCATACTGAGAAAGAAGGGCAATCAGCGGGTTATCTCAAGTGCCTATACACAAATGCAGAAAGCCTGGGAAACAAGCAGGGAGAACTCGAAGTCCTGGCAAAGTCAAGGAATTATGATGTGACTGGAATAACAGAGACTTGGTGGGATACCTCCCATGACTGGAGTACTGTCATGGATGGATTTAAGCTGTTCAGGAACGACAGGCAGGGCAGAAAAGGTGGGGGAGTTGGTTTGTATGTAAGAGAGCAGTATGACTGCTTAGAGCTCAAGTATGAAACTGCAGAAAAACCTGAGAGTCTCTGGATTAAGTTTAGAAGTGTGAGCACCAAGGGTGATGTGGTGGGAGTCTGCTATAGACCACCGGACCAGGGGGATGAGGTGGACAAGGCTTTCTTCCGGCAACTCGCAGAAGTTACCAGATCGCACGCCCTGGTTCTCATGGGAGATTTCAATCACCCTGATATCTGCTGGGAGAGCAATACAGCGGTGCACAGACAATCTAGGAAGTTTTTGGAAAATGTAGGGGACAATTTCCTGGTGCAAGTGCTGGAGGAACCAACTAGGGGCAGAGCTCTGCTTGACCTGCTGCTCACAAACCAGGAAGAATTAGTAGGGGAAGCAAAAGTGGATGGGAACCTGGGAGACAGTGACCATGAGATGGTCGAGTTCAGGATCCTGACACAAGGAGGAAAGGAAAGCAGCAGAATATGGATCTTGGACTTCAGAAAAGCAGACTTTGACTCCCTCAGCGAACTGATGGGCAAGATCCCCTGGGAGAATAACATGAGGGGGAAAGGAGTCCAGGAGAGCTGGCTGTATTTTAAAGAATCCTTATTGACATTACAGGGGCAAACCATCCCAATGTGTAGAAAGAATAGTAAATATGGCAGGCGCCAGCTTGGCTTCACAGTGAAATCTTTGCTGATCTTAAACACAAAAAAAAAAGCTTACAAGAAGTGGAAGACTGGACAAATGACCAGGGATGAGTATAAAAATATTGCTCAGGCATGCAGGAGTGAAATCATGAAGGCCAAATCACACCTGGAGTTGCAGATAGCAAGAGATGTTAAGAGTAACAAGAAGGGTTTCTTCAGGTATGTTGGCAACAAGAAGGTGGTCAAGGAAAGTGTGGGCCCCTTACTGAATGAGGGAGGCAACCTAGTGACAGAGGATGTGGAAAAAGCTAATGTACTCAATGTTTTTTTTTGCCTCTGTCTTCACAAACAAGGTCAGCTCCCAGACTGCTGCACTGGGCAGCACAGCATGGGGAGGAGGTGACCAGCCCTCTGTGGAGAAAGAAGTGGTTCGGGATTATTTAGAAAAGCTGGATGTGCACAAGTCCATGGGGCCGGATGCGTTGCATCCGAGAGTGCTAAAGGAGTTGGTGGATGTGATTGCAGAGCCATTGGCCATTATCTTTGAAAACTCATGGCGATCCGGGGAAGTCCCGGATGACTGGAAAAAGGCTAATGTAGTGCCCATCTTTAAAAAAGGGAAGGAGGAGGATCCTGGGAACTACAGGCCAGTCAGCCTCACCTCAGTCCCTGGAAAAATCATGGAGCAGGTCCTCAAGGAATCAATTCTGAAGCACTTAGAGGAGAGGAAAGTGATCAGGAACAATCAGCATGGATTCACCAAGAGCAAGTCATGCCTGACTAATCTAATTGCCTTCTATGACGAGATAACTGGCTCTGTGGATAAAGGGAAAGCAGTGGACGTGGTGTTCTTTGACTTTAGCAAAGCTTTGGACACTGTCTCCCACAGCATTCTTGTCAGCAAGTTAAAGAAGTATGGGCTGGATGAATGCACTATAAGGTGGATAGAAAGCTGGCTAGATTGTTGGGCTCAACGGGTAGTGATCAATGGCTCCATGTCTAGTTGGCAGCCAGTATTAAGCAGAGTGCCCCAAGGGTCGGTCCTGGGGCCGGTTTTGTTCAATATCTTCAGTAATGATCTGAAGGATGGTGTGGATTGCACCCTCAGCAAGTTTGCAGACGACACTAAACTGGGAGGAGTGGTAGATACGTTGGAGGGCAGGGATAGGATACAGAGGGACCTAGACAAATTAGAGGATTGGGCTAAAAGAAATCTGATGAGGTTCAATAAGGACAAGTGCAGAGTCCTGCACTTCAGACGGAAGAATCCAATGCACCACTACAGACTAGGGACCGAATGGCTAGGCAGCAGTTCTGCAGAAAAGGACCTAGGGGTGACAGTAGATGAGAAGCTGGATATGAGTCAGCAGTGTGCCCTTGTTGCCAAGAAGGCCAATGCCATTTTGGGATGTATAAGTAGGGACATTGACAGCAGATCGAGGGACGTGATCGTTCCCCTCTATTCGACATTGGTGAGGCCTCATCTGGAGTACTATGTCCAGTTTTGGGCCCCACACTATAAGAAGGATGTGGAAAAATTGGAAAGAGTCCAGTGGAGGGCATCAAAAATGATGAGGGGACTGGAACACATGACTTACGAGGAGAGACTGAGGGATCTGGGATTGTTTAGTCTACAGAAGAGAAGAATGAGGGGAGATTTGATAGCTGCTTTCAACTACCTGAAAGGGGGTTCCAAAGAGGATGGCTCTAGACTGTTCTCAGTGGTAGTGGATGACAGGACAAGGAGTAATGGTCTCAAGTTGCAGTGGGGGAGATTTAGGTTGGATATTAGGAAAAAAACTTTTTCACTAGGAGGGTGGTGAAACACTGGAATGCGTTACACCTAGGGAGGTGGTGGAATCTCCTTCCTTAAAAAGAAAAGGAGTACTTGTGGCACCTTAGAGACGGTGCCACAAGTACTCCTTTTCCTTTCGCGAATACAGACTAACACGGCTGTTACTCTGAAACCTCTCCTTCCTTAGAAGTTTTTAAAGTCAGGCTTGACAAAGCCCTGGCTGGGATGATTTAATTGGGGATTTGTCCTGCTTTGAGCAGGGGGTTGGACTAGATGACCTCCTGAGGTCCCTTCCAACCCTGATATTCTATGATTCTATGAAAGTAAGCACACCTGGGACGAGAGGAAAGGTCCTCTCATGGGTTGATAACCAGTTAAAAGATAGGAAACAAAAGGTAGAAATAAATTATCAGTTTTCACAATGGAAAGTGGTATATCACAATATCTCCCAAGGATCTATACTGTTCAACATATTCATAAATGATCCAAGAAAGGCATAAAACAATGAGGAAGTAAAGTTTGCAGACGATACTACATTACTCAAAATAGTTAAGCCCAAAGCTCACTGTGAAGAGTTACAAAGATCCCACAGTTAAATGACTGGCCAACAAAATGGCAAATGAAATTCAATATTGATAAATGCAAAGTAATGCACATTTGAAAACATAATCCCAACTATACACACAAAACGATGGTGTCAAAATTAGCTATTACTACTCAAAAAAGGGATCTTCGAGTCATCATGGATAGTTCTCTGATAACATCTGCTCAATGTGCAGCAGCAGTCAAAAAAGCTAACAGGACGCTTGGAACCATTACAAGAGAGAGAATCTCATAATGCCACTCCTTGAATACTCCATACCATTCTGGTTACCCCATCTCAAAAAATATATATTAGAATTGGAAAAAGTAGAGAGAAAGGCAACAAAAATTATTGGAAGTACGGAACAGCTTCTATATGAAGAGAGATTAAAAAGACTTGGACTGTTCAGTTTAGAAAACAGACTGGGGGGGAGGATATGACAGAGGTCTAAAAAATCATGAATGGTACGGAGGTGAGTACGGAAGTGTTACTTACCTCTTCACATAACACAAGAATGAGGGGCCCCTGATACAATTAATATGCAGGAGGTTTAAAATAAAAAAAAGGAATTACTTTCTTCATACAATGCACAGTAAACCTGCAGATCGTGTTGCCATGGGATGTTCTGAAGGTCGGCACAGTCAGATGCTACTGTCAGATGATAGGATACCGGACTAGATGGACCATTGGTCTGACCCAGCATTCCCATTCTTAGGATCAAAAGAGTGACTATGGAAGTGAACTGGGTAAGTGCTCCAGATTACATATATATGAATTTACAACTATACCACAGCAGTTCGACGATGAAGCTAAGACCGGCAGGTCAAATAAAATGAGAAGCAGCAAAAGACAGTCCTGAAATGTGGAAGCAAGTCACTTAGGGACAAGAACACCTCATTACCAGTGGGAGAACACTTTTCACATCGTGATCACTCCATATCTGACCTGTCAGTCCTCATCCTCAAAGGAAACCTCCACAAACTTTCAAAAGATGAGCCTGGTAGCTTAAATTCATAACTTTGCTAGACACAAAAAATCATGAAATGAACAGACACACTGGATTTAAGGCTTATACAACAATCTGTAACCCACCAGCAACCCCTACAGCTGTCTTTTCCTGGAGGGGTCTTAACAGGCCACTTCACCTTGAATGGTCCCTTGAAATATGTGCTAACTTCTTTTGTTAAACAATCTGTTTCACCTTGTATTTAGCTGTGACACTTTGAGTACCTTTCCCACACCTGAAGAACTCTGTGAGTCATGCTTTGTCTACACTGGAACGTGAATGACAAAATTTGTGTGTTCAGAGATGTGAAAAAAACACGCACCCGAACGACAAGTTTTGCAGATGAAAAGCACCGGCATAAACAGCACTTTGTCATCAGGAGAGCTCTCCTGCCAACAAAGCTACCACCGCTCACTGAGGGTGGAAGTTTTTTGCTGTCAAGAGAGCTCTCTCCTGCGGACGAGTAGCGGCTATGCTGAGTGCCTTTTAGCAGCACGGCTGTGTCGCTAAAAGGTGCATAGTGTAGACTCAGCCTAAGCTCGAAAGCGTCTCTCTCTCACCAACAGAAGTTGGTCCAATAAAAAAATATTACCTGACCTGCCTTGTCTCTCTAATATCCTGGGACTGGAAAGGCTACAACAATATTGCATACAATATTACGAATAACCTGTCAGGCAGGCAACTATTTTCATATAGGATCAGCTCATATATGAAATGAAGAACAAAGGTTAATCTCAGTCAGGATACATCCTAAAATATTCTGTGTATGATGGTTTTAAAGGAGTTCTTTATTATTTTTCCAAACTTTAAATGTTTATCTGACCACATTGTGTTGTATATTTTCTTCTTTGATTTTTCCTTCAGTGAGAAAATCTCACAGGAAAGAATTAACCTAAGAGAATTATGCATGAGAGCCCAATCTTGTCAGAATAAGAAATACATGTATATGCACAACTAGAAATCAAAGCTGCTCTTGTGAATGTGGTAATATTTACAGAAAAAAACTGATGCTTAAAATCATACTTACTTTTTTATTAAGCAAGTATTATATCATATTATAAGTAAATATTTTCTTTAAAAAATCAGTTCCAGCTAGCTTTGCGCTTTTAAATATTCAGCTTCATTGCATCATGTTTAGTAACCTTGATTTCAAAATGCAGCCTTTGAACTGGCAAGCAATTTATTCCATTTCAAAAGGAATTTTCTTATTGTGTTAGAAAATTTTACTTCAGTATTTAGAAACAATAAGATGATGAATAATGGATTTTTCATAGCCAACATAAGGACAAAAATCTCTATTTCTTTGTTACCTAGTTTCTTGCACACTTAATTGCCTGAAGCTCTGATTCTCCTTGAGTGACAAACCAATTAAGTATAATCCTAGAAACTTTTATTAAAATAGAGAAGAACTGAAAGCACCATGAACAAAGAAGACAGAATGTAAGACATCAAAACTCACAGTACATATGCTACTAAACCAGATATAGAAAAGTATCTTGACAAAAATATGGCTTCCTAAGGAAAAAAGAACATTAAATTAAACAACTTTCAACAAAACCTTACTACTGTAAGGAGTATCATTGAAATAGATTTAAGTGAAAGGAAACAGTACAATAAATACTTTTAAATTAACTTTTAATATAAACATCTACTATGAAAATTACACCTGTTTCTCTGCATTGCCTATATCTATATATCCTTCCAACTTTGATGGCTCATATTGTTTTTTTAAGGAAATTATTGCTTTTAGCGAGCTCATTTTTTCAATTGCATATTACATCTACTACTGGAATATCTACATTCAAAAATCCACAGTCCCTTCTTTGAATCAATCATGTGAAATAAAAGATTATATGAAGCAAAATGTAGTTCAATATAAACAGGGAGGAAACAGGCCATACATCCCTTTGGTAAATTCCACCCCTTCCCCAAAACTGCTATGGGTCCTAACCCAAGGAAGAGAGTCGCAGCTTTCTGGGGACAATCACAGCTGCATAGTTTGTTCACGGACAGCATCGACTCAACTCGGAAGAAGAAAAGGGCCAAAAAACACAGAGGAGGAATGGGTTAGCACATCCCTCAACACCACTCCCTTATCATTTGTATTATGGGATCGCCTAGAAGCCACAAGAAGTACAGGAGCATAGTGTTGCGCACTTTACAAATGTACAGTAAAAGACAGTCCTGCTCCCTGATAAGTTTACAGAGTAAATTTCCTTAAATCCAAAGTTCAATGACCATACTGCACATAGGCCAAAATCCACTATAATTAGCCATATTTCATGGGGAGGAAGAGGTGAGAAGCACTTCTCTGAGGATATGCAGTCAAAGAATCAACTGTGTGCTTACCAAAACTATATATTTTTAGGGCTTTGGTTTTGTTTTTATGTCATGAGTAATCAGTTTGCATAACCATGTCAAAAGTGTGTTAAAAACAAACTGCTGTTCACCTACTACCACACCTACAAGTGTACAACTCATTTTCCCATCTCTGAAGATATTTATTGACATATCGAGTGGTATCATGATACAGACTTTTCTTTAAAAGAAGATACTTATAACCTATTTCAGAGCATCTGCTGAATTTCTAAGAGGCTGAGATCTTCCCCTCATCCTTATTTTTTACATCCCCATCCTTACATTGCACTAACACGTTGGTTGAAGTGAAATGGACAAGATTCCTTTGCAGCACATTAATATTGTATTTATGCAGCGTAATGGAAAAGGATAGGAGAACCTGATGTGGACCATGCATCAATCCCTCCCATAGATACACACACTGCCTCTAAAAATCTCTTGTTCCCTACAGGCTCAAAGAACAAGATACATGCTTTTTTATCTCTTCCTCCCACTACGGGGCCTGAAATAATACACCATAAAAGCTGGCATGACATTATGTATAGAAAAAGTGATTGTATCATTTTTTAACAGGTTTTTATTAGTCAGTCAAAATAGGAATTTCCACAGGAAACGTCTGTTTTCAACTACAAACTGAAAAGCTTTTTAGCAACTAAAGAGCAAAGAATTTAGCTGGTCAGGTGAACACTGCCAGTGTGACAGATATGGCAATTTCCTGCAATATTCTGGAGAAAACCTACTGAATTAAGTTAACCCTTACTGAATTTTAAGTATTTTAGGAGTTCATTGTATTAAAAAATGTCAGTAATTTGTATTATTGTGGAATGGTAATATCTGGGAGGAGACCTGATTAATGTAAAACCCTGGGAAATGTCATGAGGATTTTCTGAAACTATGTAAGCTTTTTCAAGTTTAGTGGGTTCTCCAGGAAGTCTCTAGGGAGACGAACATAAATATCAGCTCCTCCAGGTATGCAAGAAGTTAGTCTTTGAAACTTTACAAGGAGGAGTGGACATTTTGTTTGCCGATTACATGAAGACAGATCAAAACCACTCAAACTAGATTAAAGTGACTCTTAGCTTCATGGGTATGCTTGTTCCGAGCCAAAGCAGTAACCACTGAAAACCTGCTTGGCGGGAGTACGAAAGTTGCTTAACTGGCCAGAACCCTTTCTGGAGTTGGGGGATGACCTCTAGTAATATTAGAATGTAGGTAGGTTCTTTTATTGTTTTAATGTTTTCTCTGTAATGTTTTCTTTACCTTAAGAATAAATGTGCTTGCTTAGAAAGAGCTCTGTTGTAACTAAATAGCTGTGGCAGTTACACTGTTTATAGCTAGGAGAAAATCAGAGCAGGCCTGTTTAGGCAATTTGACTTTGCTAGGGAATAACAGCGTAGACAAGGAACTGTGCAGTCTGGGAATACCCTGGTCAGGAAGGAAAATGTCTCCTCCCACGAGAGGTGATGGCTGGGGAGTCAGAAGTCTCTTGCTGGACCATAGAGGGGAAATATAGGTGCAGTTTCCATGAACTGTGACAGTCAGTAAAATCGGACCACATCATCAGGGCACCAGGAAAAACCAGTAGTTCCTTCTCTCTTCTACTGACTGATAATATTCTGTGCACTTCATCACCTCATTCCTGAGAAAGCTACCACACCCTCTATCTTTGAAGGATGACAAATATAATTCCCCCCATTTTATAGATGTGATACCTAAGAGGTTGCACAAAGTCACTTATGAAATACTGGGAATAGAACCCAGGGACCACAGTCTATGCAGGGACTCTCAGAAGACTGGTGTAGCAGAGGAGAAGAAAAGGTAGCTTTAAGCCATGTTTGTCTGTCCTAGAATCTGGGCTGCTCCCAGTCTAAATTAGATTAATAGATTCCAAGGCCAGAAGGGATCACAGTAATTATCTAGTCTAACCTCCTGTATAATACGGGCCATAGAATTGTCCCAAAATAATTCCTAGAGCATATCTTTTAGAAAAACATCCAAAACCCATTATCTGCTCTAATTTAGGTAACCTTTTATGACTGCTAACAGGCTTCTTCTCAGCCCAGAATTTTCAAAGCACCGTGTGTTATGGCCAGTCCTCCTCCTGTCCCTGACAAGTCTCTTCTACCACTGACACACCCCAACACCAGGAACTGCAAGGGGTAGCAGTGAAAGGTTACGTACACCAGTCCTATAATGCCACTGAACTGTGGGAATTCTCCTGGGGGCAGTTCTGTCCATTTTACAGTTCCACAGAAGTTGCATGAAGAGGTTTTAGTAGGGACTAGAAAGTGGCCCCCCTAATATGACAGACCCAAGTTTCATCCATTTAGCCACACTGCCTTTCAAAATAAATATGCCAAATCTATGCATTCAGCTATGCTGTCTAACCACTAGACACTCCTGCCACACCAGGAAGAGAAACCAATATTCCTGGTTCCCAATAGCCTCTGATATTTAATAAGTAGTAGTATAAAATGTGTTGCATCCCCATTTAGCAGCTACTGCACATGAAGCATAACAGCATATATAAGCTACCAGCTACTTTAGTTCAAGTCACAGAGGTTAGTGTTGTAGATCTAAAGGCCCTCAGTTTCAACCAACCTTGTTGGTATGACCCCAGGTGGGGAAGGAGTGTAAATTCCACTTGATGAAATCTGGTCTATCAACTTGCTTCTTAAAAAAAAAAGCTATGCATATACACACACAACACATTAAAAGAACGCTACATTTGCAAAATCCTCAAGCACTCAAAACTTAGGAAATACCAGTGTTAACATTCCACCATATACATTATGATGGTCGTCTTATATGACTGGGGGGCATGGATCAGCGTTCACATCACACTCCCCGTCAGTACCCAGCACAGACTGGGGAAGCTAATGATCCAACCAGCAGACCAAATTTGGTGATGGACCCTGGTCTACATGTCACTTAAGGTGCATTGTACATACGGAGTTTTGACTAACC
This sequence comes from Lepidochelys kempii, assembly GCF_965140285.1. NCBI lineage: Eukaryota > Metazoa > Chordata > Testudines > Cheloniidae > Lepidochelys > Lepidochelys kempii. Next base: position 103,905,662 of record NC_136381.1, on the reverse strand, counting down.
CAAGTGCACATGAGATTTGCAAAGAAGATGATGATGACCTGATTGTATATAATTGCATTTCAAGACCCCCGGCCTCATTTTGTGCACCGTATGGACAATGAGTAAGTTAGAAGGTTGCAAGAAGAGAATGGGCTCTTGTGTTTATGGCATTAAATTGAGTCCCAGGAAAGAAACACTTTATCATAGAGTCATCATAGAATCTTAGAACTGGAAGGGACCTGAAGAGGTCATCTAGTCCAGTCCCCTGCACTCAAGGCAGGACTAAGTCTTTATCCCTAGTTCTGCCTCAGACTTCACAGGTAACACTAGGCAAGATTAACAGAATGCACCCTCCAGGGGACAGAACTAAAGTAGAACTTAGGGCTTGAGCTTCAGGGCTGTTTCACTGCTGTGTAGACTTCCGGGCTCCAACTGGGCTCCAGGATCCTGTGGGGAGGGTGGGTGGGTGGAAAGTGAGAATACAGAAAGGAATCTGTACAACAAGCATCTTTTTTATACCAGGCTGCAACCAAGTTATTTCCTCTCCTGTATAGCCTCTTTCTGTAGTTTTGGTGGCATTTCACTCTTCTCCACCTTTAATGTTCTTTTAAATAGAAACCATCAGTACCTTATTAAACTTAAGAGTTTATTCTCACAAAAATCAGGAAATTCAGAGTTGAAGTTCCCACATTAACTTTAACTCTGCTCCCTTATGCATTCATATAACAACAGAATTTTTCATTACATAATAACATATCACGTATTAGTCAGCCAATGCAATAAAATGGAAAGTAATAGCTCTTTCCATTACTGTACATGAATCAACATGGCACATTATTACTACAAATGCCATTAAGGTGAATTTTAACAGTGTTCCACCAATTGGACTGAGTAAATTGAATTGCTACTAGAATTTCACATTGCTCCAGATGTTAAATCATGAATAATTTTTAGTGAATGTGGGATCCATGTAATAGCACTGCAGATCTGAATGAGTATGTACTATATTCTTGCCACAGAAGCTGCCTTAGCCCTACTGGAATGTGACTAGTTTGTAGCACTCTTCAATACATAGTCTAACCCATTTGAACAAGTGTTGTGATGAAATAGCCTGACCCTTACTATTATCTTTTCAAGAAAGGTAGTTGGGGGACTTCCTAAAGTCTTTAGTCCCATTTAAATATAATGTTAATGCCCTTTTAGCATCTTACATGCAGAGTTTTGACTAACCCAAGTGCACATGAGATTTGCAAAGAACACCGGTAGACTGATTAACTGGAAGTCACTTACCACCTTCGGTGGGAATTTTAAAAAGATCAAGTCGTCTAGAAGTAGACTGTAAAAGCATCTTCTGTCACTGATGTGTTTAGAGACCATTCATATAGCTTTTTGGGGGACGTGGGGGGGGGGGTCCCGGCTGAGTTGATCTGTTAGGTGGTTGTTTTGTCTGCCAGATGTTCAGCAATAGGGAAAAATATTGCCATAGGTGCACCAGTCCCATACTTCCTCAGCTTCCTTGTGGTTGTATGGAATGACCCCCTTCCTGTTTGTTCACATCAAACATAACTCTTGCATTGTCAGTAACCACTTGGACTATTTTGTCATGTAAATGAGGAAGAAACTATTTGAGAGCCAAATGGATTACCCTCAATTTGAATACATTCATATGTAGTAGTTTTTACAAGGAGAAGTCTACATTGCCCACGTTACAGCACAGCCGCTGCAGTGCGGCCTGGGCAGTGTAGACATGCTTTAATCGCCAAGGGAGAGCTCTCCCACTGATTAAAAAATACCCCGAACAAGTGGTGGTAGCTTTATCGCCAGGAGCACGGCTCCCGGCGATAAAGCGCTGTCTAAACTGGCGCTTTTCAGCTCTAAAACGTTTGCTGATCAGGGGGTGTATTTTCACACCCCTGAATGACTAAAGTTTTAGCATTGGAAGTGGCAGTGTAGACACAGTCTAAGTGTTTCCAATGACCATGAGTTGTTAGGTTGTTGAAGTGAGTTTTCCATCCCAGGCTGGGCACATATGAAGTGACAGTTGTGGAGAACTAAATGCCACTCCCTTCAGAATGTTGTAGTTTCATGTCCACCACAGGGATAGGAGCAATTTTGGGAGAGTTAGCTTCAACTACGTCTAAATTTGGCAGACAATGTTCTGTCAGTCAACCACTGTAGAGCTCTCATTCTGAGATGAGTATATAAGATTACATATGATGTCAAGGCCATGAGACCCATCAGCCTGAGGAAGAACCTGAGAACCCATCAGCCTGAGAAGAAGGGGCAGGGATTCTCTCGAAATTTGAGAATGGCAGACGGAATCTTGAAGAATGTTTCCTCTGGAAGGAAGGCTCTTCCTGCTTGGGAATACAGAATCATACCAACAAAAGGGACTCTCTGTGTAAGAAGGTGTGATTTCTTCCAAGTCCCAATTTCTCAAAAGCGAACATGTGCAGTCCATGCTGATGGTCAGAGACTTCCGTGAGGAAGTCATCCAAACAGAAGTAAATGTAAATATCCTGTCTCTTCAGATGTTCCGCCATGTTCAAGAGGCCGTTTGTAAAAACATAAGAGGTGATAGAAAGGCCAAAGGGGAGGACACGTAGTGATCCTCCCTGGCCAGTATGTGAAGGTATGATAAGTACATGGAAATATGCATTTTTCACATCAAGAGGTCCAAATCAATCTTAAGTAGACATGGAGGGAATTACAGATGTAAGAGAAATTCAGGAAACTGACCTCTCTGGTGAAAGAGCTGAGCTTTTACAAGTCCCAAATAGTTTGCAGATCTTCCTCTTCTTTTGGGATCAGAAAGTATCTCGAGTAAAATCCCTTTCCTCTGAATATCTCTGGTGCCTTCTTGATGGCCTCTGCTTCCAACAAAAAGCAAACTTTTATTCTTAGTAGGTTTTCATGAGAGGGCAGAGAAGGGACAGGGGTTGGGGGAGGAATGAAGTTGAACTGTATTGAATATCTTCGTGCACTATTTCTAGGATCCACTTGTCTGTGATGATGGTATTCAATTGCTGAAATAATAGGAGAATTGATCTCCAAAGGTGGGGGAGGAAGTAGATTGATCTAAGATTGGTTTGTAGCTCTCGTGTCTCATGACAAAACTGTGGTCTAAAGCCTAGAATAGAAGACGAAATTGTGTCTATTTTTAGGATGAAGCTAAAACTCTGTTGTTGACAATGAGATTGTTCCTGTTGGTAAGGACACCTCTGGCTGAAATACAAAGATGAAGATGAGGAACGATACTGCTGCCTGTTGTAACTGAAGACCAGTGCTACAAACTTTCTCCACTCAAGAAAGGCATCTTGAAATCACCGTGGATAGTTCTCTGAAAAATATCCACTCAATGTGCAGCAGCAGTCAAAAAGCTAATAGAATGTTAGGAACCATTAGGAAAGGGATAGACAGTAAGTCAGAAAATATAACGCCACTACATAAATCTATGGTATGCAGACAAATTGAATACTGCTTGCAGTTCTGGTTACCCCACCTCATAATATAGATACTGAGTATTAGAATTGGAAAAGGTACAGAAAAGGGCATCAAAATTATTAGGGGGATGTAACTGCTTCCACATAAGGGAAGATTTAAAAATAATGGACTACTCAGCTTAGGAGAGACAACTAAGGGGAGATAATGATACAGGTTTATAAAATCATAAATGGTGTGTAGGAAGTGAAAAGGTCATTGTTATTTACCCCTTCACATAACACACAAAGCAGAGGTCACCCAATGAAATTAATAGGGAGCAGGTTTAAAACAAACCAAAGGGAGTACTTCTTCACACAATGCACAGTCAATCTGTGGAACTCATTGCCAAGGGGATGTTGTGAAGGCCAAAACTATAACTTGGTTCAAAAAAGAATTAGATAAATTCATGAAGGACAGGTCCATCATTGGCTATTAGCCAAGATGATCAGGGATGCAACGCCATGCTCTTGGTGTCCCTAAACTTCTGACTGCCAGAAGCTGGAACTGGACGACAGAATGGATCATTTGAGAACTGCCCTGTTCTGTTCATTTCCTTTGAAGTATCTGGCACTAGCCACTGCTAGAAGACTGGATACTGGACTAGATGGACCATTGGTCTGACCCAGCATGGCCATTCTTATTTTCTGATGTTCACAGAATCTGAACAAAAAACAAGTGATTGTAATGTGAAATCAAGGTAATTACGAATGAGGTATTCAAACTCCTGTGAAATTTTTGGTTCAGATTACAATCAGTATGTGTTTTCCTGCAGAATGTTAGGTGCTTATTTACCTTTATTTCCACAAACTGAAGATCACTAAATATTTTTAAAGAAAACTGTCTTGTACAAAGCTTCAGCTTTCATAATGTAATTTACAGGGAGCATTGGGATTTTAAACATTTCTTCGCTTAACACTAAGATCTGCTTTAAAAAGCTGTTAAATAAAAGCTAGATGCATTTATTGTCTCTCTCCCCCAAAAAACTCTGTTCCTGCTGACTGAGTAGTAGATTAACAATTCAATGTATATGAACAAAAGTTAAACATTTATGGTTTTATCATCTTTCTATACTGAACAGTTTTGTCACCACTTGTCAAACCAAAAAGACATGGATAAGCACCCTAATGGCAGATCTATACTTAAAATACTGGTGCACTTGCTACTACACTGACAGTAGAGCTTCTCTCATTGGGGTACTTAATTACCCCCTTTCACGGAGGTGGATTATGTTGACAGGAGAAGCCGTCCCATTGATATAGCGCTGTCTACACCAGCGGTTAGGTCAGTATAACTACATTGCTCAAGTGTACATTTTTCACATCCTGAGCGACAGTTATGCAGATGTAAGTTTATTGCTTAGGCTTGGTCTAAGAAACACAGTATTTCTCAGCAGTCTTGGCTTTCTAAGAATAGTTGTAGTTGAGCAAGAGAGAGAGAGAAAATGAACAGTATCTATCTATTATAGTTTCTCCCATCCCCCCAAAACAATGAACACGATGGCCTTTGTTTATTTTTCACTCAATCATATGAATTTCCAACCAAAATAAGGATATATGAGTCAGCTGACAATACTACAGAATTGTATAGCTAAACTACCTTGACAAACAGAAAACAAAAAATAGATTCTGCCAATTCAATCCTATACTTTATCTTTCTTTCCAATAAAAAGTGAGTCAGACTTTTTTTTTTTAAATACTTCAGGTTTTAAAGATGTAGAGAAGAAATATGCAGGACTTAGTGGTTGGTTTTGCAGCACTGGAGTTTCTGAACTACAATACATGGCACACACATCCCTATTCTAGCACCAGACCACCTTGACACAGACTACGTCAACAGAAAGGACTACTTTTCCTGATAATACAAGTACTGGTAGATCACTAGGGATGCTTTACCAACATCAATGTGGACTGGTCAGGGAAGGTGCATGACACACACATCTTTAAGAACGCAGGACTGTTCAGAAAGTTGCAAGCAGGGACTTTCTTTCCCAATCAGTCGACTACCATTGGGAATGTTGACATGCCAAAAGTGATCTTGGAAAAACCAAGCCTACCCCTTGCTCCAATGGCTCATGAAGCTGTACACCAGCAACTGCAACAAGGAGAGTTTCAACTACAGGCTCAGCAGTTGCAGAATGACAGTTGAATGTGTAGTATAGACCAAGCCAAATATGAATTAAGGTCACATTCATTTTAGGTGAATCTGCTTGACTTTTGTAGGGGTTATGGAAAGTCCAAGCATTCTAGCTAAGCCTTTGGATTTTCAGTTTGACCACGTCTTCAATGGTCACATGCAGAGGGAGAGATATGGATTGGTTTTGGAGCACAAGAGGAAATACTTTCTGGTAGTCTCTTTCCTGATCACCTGGAGCCTGCTCCGGAACAGATCTGGTCAGGAATATTCTGAGAAACAGGGATTTCACAGGAGCTTCTTGGGGCTTCTACCAAACAAACAACCCTGGAGCTGGCAATCCCAGGACACAGAGCTCCAGGACAGCCACTCCATGAGAACAGCCCCAGAGCTTGGAATCCCTTGGCACCAGGGACTGCAATTGGGGAACATCATTGCTGCAAAACCATCCAGAGCCACACTCTTGTGTAGCCAGAGGTGATTAACAGCGCTGCACCCTTACCAGGGCTTCCAGGCTCCATACCACCGGAACTCGAATCCTGGAACAGGCATCCAGAGTCCACAACTACAGGGCAGCTACACCATATGGAGTGTCCTGGCGCCAGGGATCCCAGGGCTTCCACAGTCCATGGCTGTGGGGCAGCCTCACCATGCAGACTAGGGCCAGGGATACATAGGACTTCCAGACACCCAAGCTGCCGGATTCCCACAGCCTGGGGAGTCAGGTGCCTTAGGAGTTTGAAAGACTGGGGGTCCTCAACTCCAGAGCATTCTGCATAGTGGACTGCCCCAGAGCCACAAACCCTGGAAGACTCAGCAGCTGCTGACTGAACTTGACCTGATTCTTTGTCAGTTTCGCTGAGCCTATGAGGGAAGGACAGCAATGAAATTGAGCCAACTGGGTAATTTCACTTGGTATTTAGTGGTGGGTCACAGTGAAACTTAACAGAATCAGTCAATTTCAATCAGCATACTTCCTTTCAGACACACAATGTGGGAAATTTACCTTTTCTGAGAAATTTCAAAACGTCAACATTTCCTGTAAAATTGAAATTCTGAGGTTCAATTATTTCTACTCCTGAGCTGCCACCATCCCCTGCCCAAACCTGCCATAAAAAGAGGAAGGATATAAAAATTAATAGCTGAAATGATTACCCGCATGCCAGGAAAAATGGGAGTCTGAGAAAACTCACCTTCCTGGCACTGTCCAATTCCACCTCATTTTGCATATCCATAAGTCTGCCCTCCAAAGTTGTAGTATAAATATAACCAGTCCTGTACGGCAAACTGAAAATTTAAACTTCTTTGCAGCCCCTTTAAGATAGCTTCTTTAAGGTCATTAACTGATATTCTCAATTTGCCCTGCCAAACCACTTCCTTCCAATAGCAGAAAAGCTCTGATCCTGTATTCAGTTTTGGGAAAAACTAAAACTCTTTAGTATCTGTTTTAAAGTGAAGGACTAATGCCTTGTTTACACAAGGAAATTGTGTTGTCTAGAAATTAGTTAAGTTTGTGTAATCCTCTTGTGTATAAGTTACTTTAGTTTGAGAAGTACCTTATATCAATTTAATTTACACCAATTCCTTAGGGTCCTCAAACATTGCTAAGACCAATGTTCTTCCTCCTACAGTACAAAAGACGATGACTGCAACACACAAAGCAAGGTAAAAGCAGCAGCTCCCTGCTACATTTAGGTACTGTGTCACCAACTGCTCCAGAATATATACAGAATCGTAAGTGACTGAAAGAACAGGAGTATTTGTGGCACCTTAGAGACTAACAAATTTATTAGAGCATAAGCTTTCGTGAGCTACAGCTCACTTCATCGGATGCATTCAGTGGAAAATACAGTGTGGAGATTAATATACACAGAGAACATGAAACAATGGGTGTTACCATACACACTGTAACGAGAGTGATCACTTAAGGTGAGCTATTACCAGCAGGGGAGCGGGGGCGGGGTAAACTTTTGTAGTGATAACCAAGGTAGGCCATTTCCAGCAGTTGACAAGAACCTCTGAGAAACAGTGGGGGGGGTCTAAGGGGGAATAAACATGGAGAAATAGTTTTACTTTGTGTAATGACCCATCCACTCCCAGTCTCTATTCAAGCCTAAGTTAATTGTATCCAGTTTGCCAATTAATTCCAATTCAGCAGTCTCTTGTTGGAGTCTGGTTTTGAAGTCTTTTTGATGAAGAATTGCCATTTTTAGGTCTGTAATCAGAGTGACCAGAGAGATTGAAGTGTTCTCCGACTGGTTTTTAAATGTTATAATTCTTGACATCTGATTTGTGTCCATTTATTCTTTTACGTACAGACTGTCCAGTTTGACCAATGTACATGGCAGAGGGGCATTGCCGGCACATGATGCCATATACCACATTGTTGGATGTGCAGGTGAATGAGCCTCTGATAGCATGGCTGATGTGATTAGGCCCTATGATGGTATCCCCTGAATAGATATGTGGACACAGTTGGCAAGGGGCTTTGTTGCAAGGATAGGTTCCTGGGTTAGTGGTTTTGTTGTGTGGTGTGTGGTTGCTGGTGAGTATTTGCTTCAGGTTGGGGGGCCGTCTGTAAGCAAGGACTGGCCTGTCTCCCAAGATCTGTGAGAGTGATGGGTCGTCCTTCAGGATAGGTTGTAGATCCTTGATGATGCGTTGGAGAGGTTTCAGTTGGGTGGTGAAGGTGATGGCTAGTGGCGTTCTATTCTTTTCTTTGTTGGGCCTGTAGTAGGTGACTTTTGGGTACTCTTCTGGCTCTGTCAATCTGTTTCTTCACTTCCCCAGGTGGGTATTGTAGTTGTAAGAAGGCTTGATAGAGATCTTGTAGGTGTTTGTCTCTGTCTGAGGGGTTGGAGCAAATGCTGTTGTATCGTAGAGCTTGGCTGTAGACAATGGATCGTGTGGTGTGGTCTGGATGAAAGCTGGAGGCATGTAGGTAAGCATAGCGGTCAGTAGGTTTCTGGTATAGGGTGATGTTTATGTGACCATAGCTTATTAGCACCATTGTGTCCAGGAAGTGGATCTCTTGTGTGGACTGGTCCAGGCTGAGGTTGATGTGGGATGGAAATTGTTGAAATCATGGTGGAATTCCTCAAGGGCTTTTTTTCCATGGGTCCAGATGATGATGTCATCAATGTAGCGCAAGTAGAGTAGGGGCGCTAGGGGACGAGAGCTGAGGAAGCGTTGCTCTAACTCAGCCATAAAAATGTTGGCATACTGTGAGGCCATGCGGGTACCCACAGCAGTGCCGCTGATTTGAAGGTATACATTGTCCCCAAATGTGAAATAGTTATGGGTGAGGACAAAGTCACAAAGTTCAGCCACCAAGTCAAGAATTATAACATTCAAAAACCAGTTGGAGAACACTTCAATCTCTTTGGTCACTCGATCACAGACCTAAAAGTGACCATTCTTCAACAAAAAAATTCAAAAACAGACTCCAACGAGAGACTGCTGAATTGGAATTAATTTGCAAACTGGATACAATTAACTTAGGCTTGAATAAAGACTGGGAGTGGATGTGTCATTACACAAAGTAAAACTATTTCCCCATGTTTATTCCCCACACACACACACACACTGTTCCTCACAGGTTCTTGTCAACTGCTGGAAATGGCCCACCCTGATTATCACTACAAAAGGTTCTTCCCCCACCCCACCCCGCTCTCCTGCGGGTAATAGCTCAGCTGATCACTCTCGTTACAGTGTGTATGGTAACACCCTTTGTTTCATGTTCTCTGTGTATATTAATCTCCACACTGTATTTTCCACTGAATGCATCCAATGAAGTGAGCTGTAGCTCACGAAAGCTTATGCTCTAATAAATTTGTTAGTCTCTAAGGTGCCACAAATACTCCTGTTCTTCTTGCGGATACAGACTAACATGGCTGCTACTCTGAAACCTGTCATAAGTGACTGAGTTCAGGCCCTAATAGGTTAAATAAAACCTTTTTGTTCATCAAGTCCTTAGAGCAACACTGTATCTTCATTCTGAGTTATCCACATTCCTATAAAATAAACCAAGCTCGAATTAGAACAGCCACACTGCAAAATAACACTCAAAATGCACAGAGTGATTATGTTAGTAACTGACAAGTTGTGTTAACTCAAGATATACTCCATACACCAAAGGTATATCTACACTGCAGCTAGGAGCAAGCCTCCTAACCAGGCAGACAGACTCATATTAGCAGGGCTTGAGCTAGCATGCTAAAAATAGCAGTGTGGACATTGCAGCTTAGATGGAACTCAGGCTCTCAAGCCCGGGGTCAGGTGGGCTTGAGAGCCTAAGCTCCAGCTCAAACCATAGCATCCACATTGCTATTTTTATTATGCTAGCTCAGGCCCAATTAGCATGAGCATGTCTACCTGGGCTGTGAGGTCTGATTTCAGATGCCGTGTAGACATACCTCTACAGGTTAGCCAAGTCAAGTTAAAAAGCACTACCACATTCAAATTAAGATGTGTCATGCATGGACAGGACTCAAATTTGGAACTAAAATCAAGTTCTAACTCAAGTTAATTATGCCACAAAGACAAGCCCTTCCTGACTTGCTGAAGGTCGCAATGCAAGCCAGGGGCAGAGCAGGGAAGAGAAGCCACATTCCTGAACTAGCCATGACACAGTGCTCCATCATGTTTTAATAAATATTTCTGTCTTTATTTTAAGTAAAAATAACACAAGTATGCCCTGATCCTGCAAATACTTAAGCATGTGCTAAGTTTTGTGCAAATGAGCAATTTCATCGATGTCACATAAAACTGAGCACATGCACAAGGGAATGCAAGATTAAAGCCACCTTCTCTGCAGCTCACACTACAATGTAAGGCTCTTTGAATTGCTATATAAAAATAGTAAAGGTACATGGTTAAGACAAAAAAGGCATTATGTATACATTGCGTGGTAGATTAGCGAAACAGACTTCTTTAAAATCTTATTTACTTTGCACTATTTATGCTACTTGTTCATTTTTTTTTTTTTTTAATTTTTCAGCTCAGGCAATGAAAATAGGCTCTCTGTGCCACTGCTGATGATGAAAGTAACCAGCGTTCACATTTAAAACCAAATACATAGTTATCAACTTTTTTTAAATGAAAGTTAGATCACATTTCAGATACCACAACGGCTTCCTAACCCTCATGCCCAACTTCATGGCTTCACAATCTCCCCTGACCGCTGTGCAGATCAACGGAAAACAGGACAAATGGACCCACTTACTGTGGGAATAATGACACTGCCTATGGATGATGGGGCAGACAAAGCTTCCTTTGTCAAACACAGGAACGACAGGACTGAGACTCCTCTCCACAGCCCCTTACACTAGGCTTACAGGACACCTGAGGCGTCCCTCACCCTCTCCTCCCCTCCCTCGGAACCCCTCTGACTCGACCCCCCCAGCCGCGCTGAGAACTGGAGCAGTGACCTCACACACACCTCCCCTGAAACCCTCACTCCCCCACCCCCAGGCCAGCAGGGAGACTCCCCCACCCCCAGACATACACAGCCGATGGGAGGCCTGGCAGTGCCCGGGGCCGCCACCCACCCCCACGCTTCACCCCTGCCCCACAGGGAGCGGAAAGAGGGGATCCCAGCCCCGTGGAGGAGCCTGCGAGGTGGGGCGGGTCTCGCCAGGCCGGGGCCCCTCCCATCCCCATCGCCACGGAGCTCAGGGGTTCCCTTCCACGCCCAGCCCCAGCCCGTACCGGTTGTGCCTCTGCGCGGCGGGGACGCTAGTGTAATAGGCCGCTCGCCGCTGGGTGCTGCGTGGCACCGGGTGCAGCGGGATGTGGTCCGCCATCTTGCCCGCCCGGAACCGGCTCCCGTCCGTGAACCGTCACCCGACGTCACCCTGCCGCGCAAACATCACGCGCGAGGGACTGCCGGAGACACCTGACGTCACCCGCAGCTGATGGGAAGGGGCGCTGCTCGGCGCGGCTGGCATAGAAACAAGTGGGAGGGGCTTCTGCGGCTGCCCCACCCACTTGCCCGTAAAACGCGCGCGGTCCCGCGCTCGTTCTCCAGTTCCCAGCGCGTGCGGGTGGAATGGGGGTGTCCTGTCGGGGGCGGGGGGGAAAGGCTGACGCAGGGATTTGTGGCGGTGCGCATGGGAGGGAGGAAAAGCAGAGGGGCGGATAGAGGCTGGCTGCGGGGCTGCAGTGTTGCCTGGGGAGGGGACTGTGCACGAGGTGGTGGCTGAGGGGTGCAGGGACTAGGAGCGGGGAGCCTGAGCTTATTCGTCTTTGGTAATTTCGCTCTTTTTGTGTTTTCACTTTAAAAATACGAATTGACCTTGTTGTGCCAGTGAAGACGGGGAGCTGGAGCTGTACCCGCAGGAGGTGAGGGGCCTGTGACAGGCAGCACAGTGCGTGTATGCCTTGATTCCCTGCCCTTCTCTGGGGACTGAATTCCCGTCCAAAGTGCATGAGCCCTCAGCCTAGAGAGTTGAGGAATGGTTAATATCATATCATAGAATATTAGGGTTGGAAGGGACCTCAGGAGTCATCTAGTCCAACCCCCTGCTCAAAGCAGGACCAATCTCCCATTTTTGTCCCAGATCCTTAAATGGCCCCTCAAGGATTGAACTAGGTTAGTGGGAGCTCTGCCCTAGTGATGCTGAGAGAGTTCACATTCACCTTAGCTCCTGCTGGCTTTAAAATCTGGATTAATTTTTGCTTGGGAAAAAGTTACAGATGCTTAAAATACTCTTATGCCAAATCTTCAAGAGGTAGTGAAATATTCTTTGTCTACATTTACACCTCCTACTACAGAGTAGCTGCAACCCCATGAAAGCAGGATCGTGGACTATATGAGAATGGGAAAATGAAACAATAGAAACAAACAAGTCCTCTTTGTCACCATTCAGACAGAAAAGCAAAAGTAAAAAGCATACATTTTGAAAAATCTTTGCTTTTTAGTAATCTTTGCAGTCCTTGTCTGTGTGGGGCTAGAGGATTTTGTTGTGCCAAGGCCAGAGAAGCTAGTGATCCAATCAGCAGATCAAAAACTGGTGGATCAAATTTGGTGATGAATCCTGGCCACCTGCCCCCTGAGCACTTGTGCATATGCTAAGAAGATTCTGATGGTACAAAGGAACCAGCGGCAGGAGTTCAGCAACAGAGTGGGGGCTACCCAGTTTATTGCACCTAATGTGGCATGTACGTTACCTGCCCTATGGGCAGGTGGCGTATGTGTGCATTTGGTGCAAGGAGCTCCTGGCCCTCAGAGACCGTGTACGGGCTTTGGAGACCAGAGTGGCTGAAGTGGAGGAGTTGAGGAAGACCAGTAGAACAGTCCCACCCCAGGTCTGACAGCTTCTGTGCTGTTGAGGAGGATGAAAGTCCCAGGGAAGGAGAGCACCTAACTATTGCAGAGGGAAATAATCCCATAGTTGGGACCCTCCTTCCAGATGATGTGGTGGTATCTTCTTGCACTGAGGATACCTCTCTAGGGGAGGGAACTCCAGCTATTAGAAAGAGACAGGTATTAGTAACGAGCAATTAAATCATTAGAAACCTAGATAGCTGGGTTTGCGATGACCGGGAGAACGACATGGTGACTTGCCTGCCTGGTGCGAAGGTTGCGGATCTCTCGAGACATCTAGATAGACTTATGTGTAGTACTGGGGAGGAGCCAGTGCTTGTGGTACATGAAGGTACCAATGACATAAGGAAGGATAGGAGAGAGGTCCTGGAGGCCAAATTTAGGCTGCTAAGTAAGAGATTGAAGTCAAGGACCTCCATGGTAGCATTCTCTGAGATGCTCCCAGTTAGATAGGCAGAGCTGTAGAGTCTCGATGCATGGATGAGACGATGGTGTAGGGAGGAGGGGTTTAGATTTATTAGGAACTGGGGAAACTTTTGGGAAAGGGGGAACCTGTATAGGAAGGATGGGCTCCACCGAAACCAAAATGGAACCAGATTGTTAGCACTTAACATTAAAAAGGTCGTAGAGCAGATTTTAAACTAAGGACTGGGGGAAAGCCGACAGGTGAGGAGGAGCACATGGTTCAGACATACCTTAGGGAGGATCTGTTAATAGAGAATCTCTATGTCCTAGTGAGGATGAGAGGATGGAAAATGAAAAATACAGGCAGGGTCTGATCAGAAACAGTCAAATCAAAAGTGTCCCATTCAATTACATTGTGTAATGACAGACAGCTAAAAGGAGACAAGTTTTTAAAGTGTTTATATACCAATGCTAGAAGTCTAAATAATAAAATGGGTGAACTAGAGTGCCTCATATTAAATGAGGATATTGATATAATAGGCATCACAGAAACTTGGTGGAATGAGGATAATCAATGGGATACAGTAATACCAGGGTACAAAATATATCGGAAGGACAGAACAGCTTGTGCCGGTGGGGAAGTGGCATTATATGTGAAAGCATAAAATCAAATGAAGTAAAAATCATAAATGAATCAAACTGTACTGTAGAATCTCTATGGATAGTAATTCCATGCTCTAATAATAAGAATATAGGAGTAGGAATATATTACCAACCACCTGACCAGGATGGTGATAGTGACTGTGAAATGCTCAGGGAGATCAGAGAGGCTATTAAAATAAAAAACTCAATAATAATAATAATTAATAATGGGGGATTTTAATTATCCCCATATTCACTGGGTACGTGTTACCTCAGGACAGGATGCAGAGATAAAGTTTCTTGACACCTTAAATGACTGCTTCTTGGAACCCACCAGAGGAGAGATGATTCTTGATCTAGTCCTAAGTGGACCACAGGATCTGGTCCAAGAGGTGCATATAGCTGGACTGCGTGGTAATAGTGACCATAATATAATAAATTTAATATCCCTGTGGCAGGAAAAACACCACAGCGGCCCAGCACTGTAGCATTTAATTTCAGAAAGGTGAATTACACAAAAATGAGGAGGTTAGTTAAACAGAAATTAAAGGGTACAGTGCCAAAAGTGAAATCTCTGCACGCTGCGTGGAAACTTTTAAAATACACCATAATAGAGGCTCAACTTAAATGTATACCCCAAATTAAAAAACATAGAGAACCAAAAAAGAGGCACCATGACTAAACAACAAAGTAAAAGAAGCAGTGAAAGGCAAAAAGGCATCCTTTAAAAAGTGGAAGTTAAATCCTAATGAGAAAAATAGAAAGGAGCATAAACACTAGCAAATGACGTGTAAAAATACAATTAGGAGGGCAAAAAAAGAATTTGAGGAACAGTTAGCCAAAGACTCAAAACGTAATAGCAATTTTTTTTTAAGTGCATCAGAAGCAGGAAACCTGCTAAACAACCAGTGCGGCCACTGGATGATCAAGGTGCTAAAGGAGCATTCAAGGATGATAGGCCATTGTGGAGAAACTGAATGAATTCTTTACATCAATCTTCACAGCTGAGGATATGAGGGAGATTCCCAAACCTGAGCCATTCTTTTTAGGTGACAGATCTGAAGAACTGTCCCAGATTGAGGTATCATTAGAGGAGATTTTGGAACAAATTGATACAGTACTAAGTCACCAGGAGCAGATGGTATTCACCCAAGAGTTTTGAAGGAACTCAAATGTGAAATTGCAAAACTGCTAACTGTAGTCTGTAACCTATCATTTAAATCAGCTGGTGTACCAGATGACTGGAGGATAGCTAACGTGACACCAATTTTTAAAAATTGCTCCAGAGGTGATCCCGGCAATTACAGGCCTGTAAGCCTGACTTCAGTACCTGCAAACTGGTTGTAACTGTAATAAAGAACAATATTGTCAGACATATAGATGAACATAATTTGTTGAGAAAGTGTCAACATGGTTTTAGTAAAGGGAAATCATGCCTCACCCATATACTAGAATTCTTTGAGGGGGTCAACAAGCATGTGGACCAAGGGGATCCAGTGGATATAGTGTACTTAGATTTTCAGAAAGCTTTTGACAAGGTCCTTCACCAAAGGCTCTTATGCAAAAAAGCATATAAGAATATTTTCATAATGGGAAAGTTCCCACTCTCTCTTCACTCTGATCCTCCTCGTACTCAACAATGGCTGCTATCCTTTTTGCTCAAACTGTCAAATGTCTGAAAAATTTCAGTCCAACAGATGAAAATTTCAAAAAGGTTTTAAGTTACTCATAATGAAGTTATGACAATGCCCAGATGGTCTTAACTATATTTGTCTCTAACGCCCTTGCTATGATATTTATAAAATTATTTATACATACACACAAACACGGTGGTGAAGTGTGTTAAGATTTTATTGCCATGAGTTTGCAGATGCTGCTATTGAAAAGTATAGTCATCACTAGTGAAATACATACAGCATCATATGAATGCCAATAAAGTCTTTATTCCTCATTGTATCATGTGTTCTGTGTGTGTCACAGAAAAATATTACAAATGTTTTGAAAAACATTCATTTATCTCCACCTGTTTAGCCAAAGGCTATAGTCCACATAACCAGGTCTTAGAAGGAGAGACAAAATTTTGACTTTTCTATAATCTAACAGCTAGATAGATGAACAAGAGGGAAAGTCATTTTTTTTACTTTATTCCATTTTGCTTAATTGAAATATATATATTTAAATGTCAAAAGAAAAGGAGTACTTGTGGCACCTTAGAGACTAACCAATTTATTTGAGCATAAGCTTTCATGAGCTACAGCTCACTTCATTGGATGCATTCCTTTTTTTTTCTTGAAGTTGATAGATTTCCACTCCATACGGCTAAATGCAGTGCCTTGCATAATGACAGGTTTCAGATACATCCGATGAAGTGAGCTGTAGCTCACGAAAGCTGATGCTCAAATAAATTGGTTAGTCTCTAAGGTGCCACAAGTACTCCTGTTCTTTTTGCGGATACAGACTAACACGGCTACTGCTCTGAAACATTTAAATGTCAGTTATTTGTAACTACGTTAGCACAGTTTATCCTGACTTTCTCTTTACCAAGTGCTCTGTGTGTTGTGCCCTAATTTTGAATCTTGTCATGAAGAAGGCAGCAAGCTCTTCAGGACATGAACTGAGCTTGTGCAGCATCTATTCAATCCTGATCCCAGCATGATATTGCAATGTAAATAGTTTACATATTTTATTCTTAAATTACTATTAATAGAAAAGGCATTTTGAATAATGTTGGATCAAGATATGATACTTGGGCACTTTGCAAGGTTAGAAGCAAATGTTGTGCATTTCTTTGGAAAGCAGGGAAATTGCCTTTCATGTGATTTAAAGCTCTCATTTGGAGATCCAGAAACAACACAAGATATTGGACCTGTCATTGGTCCAGCTCTTGTGTTTTGCTTTTCAGGCAATTCAGGTGAGAGCAATATCACATTTCAAGAAGATAAACATTTTTCTGGTATGCATTATTCTTTGTTTATTAAATGGTGGCTACATGCAGTTTATCACCTGGATATTAACACATGTTTATAAATTTAAATTTATACTATTCACCCTGGAATGAGCAGTTCAATCATCCACAATGATCCTTTCCCTGTTTCCTTTCCTGCATCCCCCCTGCCTTTATACAATTAGCAGTGTTCTAGGATCTAGATATATGAAGCTTGCGAGCTCTTGGTTTACCTAGGAGTGAGCTGGTGTGGAAACTGATTTGCATTTGTTGCAGATGCATGTCCCCACAGGTGTAGAATCTGTCCAGTTTTCCCCCATGCCCCGATAGGGCTTTAATAATTTATACCTCCACCACTGTTCTATTTCTGGTATACGTGTTCAAAGTTAAAACAGGATCAGGGTGCTTCCTTATGTATCCAAAGTTTAGGTTACTCCCCTTTTGTGCCCTTTGGACCAAGTGTTTATCTCAGTTATACTAATGTAAACCTGGAGAAATGCCACTGACTTCAGTTGAGTATAAAATCAGAGTAAGTGAGTCATTTATCTGCATGTAAGCCTCATGGAGTGTTATAGAAGACAATTTTTAAAAAAATAGATATTCTCAAGCTGTTGTCTGAACCCCAGAGCACTGCCAGGTGGCCTGTGCTGTGGAGCAGCTTTCTGTCACAGTGGTAAAGCAGCTACAATATTAGTCTTCCGCTCTGCAGCTAGTTGCAGCTCAGTCCAAGAGATGCTTATGGTCCTAGAGGCTTTTTTTGGTCAACTGACTTTAAAAATGCCCCCCTGACCCAAACACTTCTCTTCACCCTTAATTGTTGACTCATGTTATGCTTTGTCTGGTCTTCCTTGGCAGTGGGAGCTGAAGGCAGCAAGGGGAGACTCTGAGCCAATAATGTAAAGCCCAACAATCTGGGAGAGTAAAGAGACAGCATAGATACCGACTAGGGAGACATAAGCTGCGGTACGCATCAGTTCAAAGACATTTTATTTTAATCTTGGTTCCTTAATGACTTTTTATGTAACCAAATGCTGTCTTGCCACTGGAAATATTGGGACTGGGAGGGGTGTTTTTTTGTGAGAGGATCTCTGTTTTAAAGAACTGTTCCACACTATGAAGCCATTTTAGAATTACAGTGATACAAAAGAAAGGATGTTAAAAACACACACAAAACTATAAATAACAATTATATAAAAACATGCTATGAACACAATAAGAACTGGAAACAAGAAACTAATCTTAGATACAACAAACTTCATACTTTACCCTATAACTGTCTAAATAACTGCAGGAGAGGAAATTTCCTTTCTACTGCTTCTGCACCTTTGTTATTATTATTATTATTTATTTATTATTCACAGAGTACAGTGTTTGTCAGTTCATCTGGTCCTCCCAGCTGTTACAATCTTTTCAGACCTCCTTTCAAGGTCTTCGCTTTGGTACATATCACCTCTCTTTAGCCCTGTAAGATTTATGGATAGCTAAATCTCCACTCCTCCTTTTGCAGACTATTCTCACCAAGCTGCAAGCACTGCTTGCACCAGTTGTGTCCCACCTTTATCCTTGCCCTGTGTTGCCCTGTTAGTCTTCCACCCTCCCCGCCTTTTAGAACAAAACTGAAAGGATGTCAGAATTGCATCCTCATGAGTTACCTCAGTAACCCCTATATATTTTTGGAATTTCCCAGAGCTACATTTATTTATTTATTTATTTATTTATGGTGACAGCATTGATGAAGAAGGTGATTTTTCCAATTTAGCAAAAAGAAAAGGAGTACTTGTGGCACCTTAGAGACTAACCAATTTATTTGAGCATGAGCTTTCATGAGCTACAGCTCACTTCATCGGATGCATATCGTGGAAACTGCAGCAGACTTTATATACACACAGAGAATATGAAACAATACCTCCTCCCACCCCACTGTCCTGCTGGTATCCACTACAGCCTTTTGTAAATTATTTCAATGGTTAATTACTCTCATAGTTAAAAATTTAAATCTCATTTCTGGTTTGAATTTGTCTAGTTTCAACTTCCAACCACTGGATTGTTTTATACCTTTTTCTGCTAGATGGAAGAGCCCATTGTGACGTTGCACTCCATATGTTAAAACAAATATGCTTATGAGTGTAAATATAATGTAACTGGAATATGCTTTGTGCAAAAGGTCTCTTGTAAGGTATCATTACAAAGCTTATAATCTACTGAGTGTGTACATTCTATTTGTGTGAATGTATCATTCTTGGATCCAAAACTAGAAATATGAAGTATTACTCTGAGGTCCTGTTGTAACTATGCAAAGTGTGGGCCATTAATGGTGGCTCAGGATCTTGATGGCTCCCATTAACTAGAACAATTGGTTATAAATGGCTCTGTTTACTGAAAGTCTTCCTGTGTTCCTGCGAGTCAGGCTGGAAAGAATGGAGACATGGGGTCTCACAGGACACGTGACCATATCACTTGGTACTGCAATCCATCATAAACCTGGTGCTTTTCCATTTAGAAGGAAAGGGTGGGAACCCAGAGAGAGACAAAGGATTCCCGCCTTGTGCCAAAGATATAAAAGTGGGTAGAACAGAACAAGGGGGCTACAGTCATGAGAAATCCCCTAGTTACCACCTTAGCTGGAACTAAAAGGAACTGTACCAGGGAAAAGGATTGGGCCCAGACTAGGAAGGAGTCTAGTCTGTGAAAGAAGCTTATTGGAATATCTCTGAGGGTGAGATTAACCTATATTCAGTTTCGTAATGTATTAGTCTTAGACTTGAGTGTTTTGTTTTTTCTTTTGCTTGGTAGCTTACTTTGTTCTATCTGTTATTACTGGAAACCACTTAAATCCTACTTTTTATACTTAATACAATCACTTTTGTTTATTAATTAACCCAGAGTAAGTGATTAATACCTGGTGGAGCATACAGCTGTGCATATCTCTCTATCAGTGTTATAGAAGGCGGACAATTTGAGTTTACCCTGTATAAGTTTTATACAGAGTAAAACTGATATATTTGGGGTTTCGATCCCATTGGGAGCTGGGTGTCTGGGTGCTGGAGACAGGAATACCTGCTGAGTGGTTTTCGGTTAAAGCCTGCAGCTTTGCGGGGGTGGACCAGACCTGGGTCTGTGTTGTAGCAGACTAACGTGTCTGGCACAATAAGACAGGGTTCTGGAGTCCCAAGCTGTCAGGGAAAACTGGCTCAGAGGTAGTTTCAGCACATCAGGTGACAGTCCCAAGGGGGTCTCTGTGACCAATCCTGTCACACCCATTATTAAATACTTGTTCCCTATGGAGATACTTACAGACTGTAATCAAACTTCCCTTTACCTGCTCTTTGTCAAGCTAAATAGATTGAACTCCGTGAGTGAATCACTACAAGACTCATAGACTTAAAGCCAAAAGAGAACATCATGATCATCTAGTCTGACCTCCTACACATGGCAGGCCACAGACTCTCACCCACTCACTCCTGAAATAGGCCCATAACCTCTGGTTGAGTTACTGAAGTCCTCAAATCTTGATTTAAAGATTTCAAGTTAGAGAACCCACATCACTTCCCATGGTTAGAAAATCTGGCTCCGCCATTGGATCCAGATGAGTGGCTAAGCTGATGTCTTATCTACATATATTATTCCTATTAATTATTTGTATTACAGTCCCTAGTGGGACAACCAATTCAGGGTCCATTGTGCTAGGGAGTGTACAGACATATAGTAAAAACAATCCCTGCTGCAAAGACTGGATTCAAGAGGCAGCAGATGGATGAAACAAGTAAATAAGGGGAAATGCATAACAGTAGTTAGGACATACTGAGAGGTAACAGTAGTATGAATATTCATTTACATACACTCTGCAAAATCTTGTGATAAGCCAAAGAGCAGTAGCCCTGGTTTACCATTTACCTAGCTTTTACCAGAGTGAAGGGTTTTGTAGCCATCATAGCAGAAATGACACTTAAGGATTGATCTGAAGGAACATAAGGAAAAGATAGTAGCTGTATAGATTTTTGCAGAAAAAATATTGAATAGATTGTTTCTATAGAAGATGAGGTATTGGGGGGAGCTGTGAAATTAGATATATCTTTATATCAGTAGCAGGAAGTCAGTAAGGAGGGAAGAGCTAAGGAAGGTTCTAGGCAGAAGATCTACAGTGAAGCAGAAAAAGAAAAAGAGAAAGAGAAGCTTTGAGGATAAAACTGTTTTACAAGTTTCTTACTACAGAACACAATTAGGCAACTTCCCGTTTTAACAACATCAGATGAAAGACGGGTTTCTCTGGAACCAAAGAAGGAGTACTGTGTTCTTCTCTAGCTTCTTAAAATCTTTTGGGGGGGGTTTCTACAAAGTTCACATTTTGATAAGAAAATCAAAGCAGATACTTTGTGAATCTTCAATACACAACAGAAGTGTTTAAAATTAACTACAATGAGAGCCTTTGTGTGAGATGGGGAGGTAAGCATTATTATTTCCATTGTAGAGATGAAGAAACAGAGGCAGAGGTTAAATGATTTGCCTAAAACAGCAGAGGGACTAAGGAGTTACTGGATCCCAGTTCTGTGCTTAGACCATTATACTATGCCTCCTTTCTATAAAATTAATAACTTAAAATAAAATTAATAAAATAATTAATCATACTTTAAGGCTTTATCATCCTTATTATTTGCAAGACCTGAATACTAAACTGAGTTAACATTAATTCTGGAGGAGGTATGTGAACTCTCAAGTTGCATCTGGTTTGACTTCTTGAAAGAAAGATACAAGGTAATCACTATAAAAAAAAAGATTTAAATGTTCCCTTGAAATGTTATCTGACATTTAACAAGGAAATAAAGAGAACTCAGCCTTGAGATATAATACTTCTTTCTTGTAAAGCAAGAATCAATGCCTTCAGGCTTGTGTTGACTTTGTCTTTGCACTGGTGATGTAATTTAAGAACTTAGTCTTTATCAGAAGGGAAATGGCAGTTACTAGAAGAGTGCCTTTTGAGACCTGGACGGAGATGGAAGAGCCAATGATATCAGAAAGATATTATATCCTTAGGGTCTACCTGAATGGTGTGCTGTGGCGGTGCAGTGGTCTACAAAAGTGGACCTCAATACAGGAGTGGGAGTTTAAGCCCCAGTTCGACAAAGATCTTAAGCATGTTCTTAAGTCTGTCAAAGTCAGATTCAAGGCTCACATATCTGGGTTAGCAAAGCACTTTGCCAGTGCACCCAGATATGTGAGCCCTGAATCTGACTTTGACAAGTTCCATTGGGTTGTGTGAAATTTCAGGGAAAATATTTACTTTTCATTAAGCTTCAGTAGAGAGGAAAGGCTACAACCTGAGATAAAAAATAGCTGAGAGAGATGAAGGGGTACTTCTGGAAGACCTGAATTCAGTTTCTCTTTGTGGATGTGATCAATTTTTTATCTAACCACAGGATGGACACAGATACAGATTTAGCCTGTGTCATCTATTCAGTGCAGCTAACTCAGCATGGAAGGATTATGGTGAGAGATCAGGCAAGAAAATGATTTAAGACTGTGGGAGCAGGATGCAATCATGTAACCTGGATGCAGTGAGACTGGGGGAGGAGGGTGGATTTAAACTTGACTTTAATTCAGTTTTGTTTATTAAGAATGTTTTGTGTTTGTTTTGAATCAAAGTTCTTTAAAGACCCATGCTCCCATTCTGAGGAGAGTGACCCCTGCCCTTTCTAACCATGTGTTCTCTAATGAAAGCTCTTTTCTAGATGGTGATTGAATCTAACTTGGGTGGGGCCTCGGTGGACAGGAGGATATCTAGTAATTTGCCACTGCTTAGTCAGCAGTAGTGTTGGCAGCAGGAGAATCTGTAACAATCATATGAGTGTCACAGGGTGCTGACCTCTCTTCATCATTGTTCATCTATCTGTAGAACCATCTCATGTTCACTCAGTCTGGGGATGACAGAGGGAGAGTGCACACTCAAGTCAGTCTAGCAGAGTCCAAATTTCTAGTTTCATCTATTTAGACAGAAAATAAGCTACAGCAGAGGGTTGAAGGCTCTGTGGAGTCAGTGGTCTAAAAAAATCTAAAAGTGGCTGTGTAAGTCCCTGCACAGAGTTGGTTACAACAAGAACTGAGTGATAACTACAGGAAAAACTACAATATCATCTGCCCAGTGGTACATTTTGTTAACCTCTTTTATGGTGTATAAAAAGATGGTGTTAGTGAGGAGCTTCCCTTTTTCCCTTGAATCCTCTAGTGCATATAAGTATATGTCAAGGTGGACCTGAAGGTACAGTCTACAGTTGTTAAAACACAAGACTAACTCAAAAGAAACGAGTACTGCTACTGGCTCACTGTGTTATCTTGAGCAAGTCATTTGAACTCTCTATGTCATTGTCCATAGTTATCAAATAGGAGAAATAATATTTTCCCACCTCATTGGAGGTCTATTTCATTAATGTTCATTAAGACCTTCTCGGCCATATTGCCTATCAAGAACCTAACAACTCATCAGTGGTTAGGGAGATGGTTTGCTGTGATCACCATTTTTTCCCCACTAAACAGTATAATCTCATTGTTTCCTTGTGATTCCCCCATCAGTTTGCTTAAGCCACCTGTTGTTTACAGCCTTACAGTTAGATCCTATACTCTTTGGAGCAGGGGCTGTCTATTACGTGTCTCTACAGTGCCTAGCCCAATGGGACCCTGGCCTGTAGATGTTACTGTAAAAAAAAACCCCAAAAAACAGTGAGACAATATTTGTATCCTCATCTTATTTATGGGGAAGCCAAAAAACAAACATTAAGGGACATGGCCAAAGCTACAAAGGAAGACAGCAGGAGATCCAGTGACAGAATCCAAATCTCCTGATTCCCAGACTTGCAGCTCAACCACAAGATCATCCATCTTTGCAGGATAACTGAGATTTTGTTCCAGACTTCTCTGCCATGATGGAGAAAAGCTCAGATTGTGCAGAACCAAGGCCTTTGCCATAGTGAGTCATGAAGGCACAAAAGTATCAGGAACAGTAGGGTCACTAGTTTCCTTCTTCCTTCTCCTTAGAGAGCAGTTGCAGCTTTGGCACCTGCTTGCTAGTCTCCAAATCCTATTAATGACAGCCACTCTGAACCTATGCAAGGCATCAGGCTACTGAACCTATGCAAGGCATCAGACATTGCAGGCTGCTCACCACCAAGAATAATGAATTGGGCAGTTGGGGTGTGTGTCACTATCAGTCAGGGAAGGCATCTTCCAGTGCAGAATGGGGAGCCCATCACCTCCTCCCAGTGCAGGGTGGGAAGGTTGGTGAAGCACCTATCACTGTGTAATGTTTAGGTCACTAGAAAGAGAATTGAAGGCATGGTGCATAGATACTATGGGCATAGAAATATGTATAATTAATAATACTCTGAAGAAAGTTTTTAAAATTTTCTTTTGAGATTTTCCTTCGCTACAGCCACTGAAGAGTAGGGGGAAGGTTTAGAAAATTCCAGGCATCTGAATTAATGTGGTGATATTTTGCCTAACTGAGCCTGCCCCCTAGTATATTTCAAGAAGGGGCCTCTATTTTCTCCCTGCACGTATACTCCAGATTCCTTCAGTCCATTCTCACAACCCAGCTCATATACAGGACATTCCAGATGTTGGCCCTCCCCAGAACGGTTCAAGGGATCCCTTAGTCCAAAGACACAATACTTCACTTCTGAAGATACTTCCTAAATATCCCCCACACTATGTACTGTTGCCAGCCAAGCCACTTGGTCAGCAGAAATAATTGTTTCATGCTACTGTTACAACTCATGGACATTCAACTCTCACTTATTGCAATAAGAAGGACCACATCAGACACCTAACTAATTGGTCTTCCATTTATAACTGCCTCTCCCATATCAAACTCACTAGGAGAGAAGGAGCAACAATTATTTATAATAACATTATTAGGTATAATTTTCACCTATTTTTGAAAGCATAGACTGACGTTTCTAGGCTCTGCATGTTAAACAGAAGTGCTTCCACTTGACCTTGCACTTGATCCTCTCTTTGAGCACAGCAGTTTCTTTTTTCCTCTGAAAGATAGCTACAATTTGTACCCGTACAAATTATACTGTACTTGCTATTAACATTCTTTCTTTTATCTGGTAAATTACTTACACTGATTATGCTGAAGAACATTCTATGAAATGTTGATAATGCTTGTCTATGATTGGGATATAATATGTAATTCTTAAATTAAGATAAGACCGAAAGGGAATGACAGCTTGCTATAACAGATGTGAAACTCAGGTCCTGGCCACATGCAGTCATTAAGGATCCCGTGGTACAATTTGCAGGAGCGTGTTTAGCCCTGGTGTTCTGACTAAATTTCAATGCAGGTAATTATTCTGTCTACCATCATTTCCCTATAGTTTCAATTGGATAAGGTATAGCATTTTCCTTTACTTCATGCCTCAAATTGTTCGTGTAGTATTATTAGTGCACATAACTTATTTGCGGCATTCCAGTGAAGAGGTAGCTGAATTTCTTAGGTGGGCAAAGTTATCCCTAATAGCTTTTGATTGACAAACAGTCCTATAGAGGGACTAGAACAGTTTGTATAGGGGGGATTCTGAGAGCCATTGAACCAAACTGTGCATTAGGGATGTTGCAGGCTACTGTGGGCTCTGGCACTAGCCACTCCAAAGTGTGCAGAAGATGTTGGCGTGATGGAAACATGGGTTGTCCCACTCTTCTATACACACACTCCCCCAGTCACTGTCCAGCAAAATTGGTCTATTGTGGGATTAGGGTAATGCATGCTGCCATCTTTCAGAGAAAGGAGAGGATACAGGTTGTGTGCAGGACTATCTTTCAGATATAATAGCATTTTTCATCCAAGGGCCTCCAAGTATCTGATTAAATTGAATAAGCCTCACAATATCCCTCGGAGACAGGTATTACCATTACTTTACAGATGGGAAACTGAGTTACAAAAAGCTTAAGTGACATGCCCAAGGTCCTGTAGTAAATAAGTGTAGAAGTGCAAAGATCTCATAACTCCTCCTCCAAATTCCCTTGCCTTAGTCACCAGACTCTGTTTCCGTGCCTGATTCTGCAAAGTGCTCAGCACTTGCAACTCCCATTGACTTCAAAATGAATCAATGGAGCTGAGTACCTTGCAGGATCAGGCTCTTGTTGAGCATCTAATAAAAAAAAGCACCACGAGAGTTTCTTTGTTCAGGGCCCAGGGGGATTTTTCTGCCCAATAATGAGAAGCCTTAACATGTCAAAGACAGACTCTACATAACAATTCAGCTACCTACATTTTGCATAAACTAAGATTTTTATTTTTAGAAAACTGCATTATTAATTTTACTAAAGCAATGCAATAATGATATAGGAAAATAGCAGAAGAAAGAGTGTAACCTGTATGTTTCTGTGCCATAGTTTGGTATGCTAATAAGAATAATAAAACATGCACAGGGCTAAGCATATAGCCTTTGTCAAAATTAAACTACCCACTTCTTTCTCTTCACCATTGCAACACTAAGCCTCATCTAACAGGGTCACAAACTTCTCTTTGTGTGACTAAGGAAAATAGCTCTTTTAAAGTAGTTGAGCCAAGTGACTGAGACCACACAGTCCCAAATTGCAAGTCTCATCATTTTGTTGCATGGAATCTGAAAACAGAATCCTTACAAGGTGACTGGATTCTAGAATCCAGGAAACATTTGTGTACTGCATACTGCTGAAATTTCATTTGGTTTTATCAGTTTGTCACTATATTATCTGGGCACGTGCACACACCTCCCATACATACTCTTCTTTATATTAACATTAAAAAGTAAACATCTCTTTCCCAATGAAAGATCTTTAAAAATTATTATACAACTTAGATTTAGGTAACATGTATAAACAACTAAGGATCATCGCCTCCTCTTTGTTACACTAATTCAATCGTGTTCAGACTGATGGGATTACATGTGTGCAATGGAGAAAATTTTGCTATGAATATTTGTTCTCAGTTTATATTGCCATGAAGAATCCTTCATAAATCTAAAACTTTCTTTTACAGAGTGGAGTGGCATATAAACACCTGCACAAAGATGTACCCCGTAAATTATTCCTTGTAAATTTTATTGACTCTTCTTGATCAGAACCTGCAATCCTTGTCAATATGGACTAAGGACTGGAGGATTTAGCCTACCACACTGTAGCTAGTTTTTGGTTTTGAGTGGATATTACCCCCTATTCAAAGCCAGGATTTAGAGCAGCCAGATAGCCATTCCATGGCCACCTATTGCAGTCTCTAGCTCTCGGTCCACTACCTATGCTGTTATCCAGGATTTTGGCTTGTGGGCCATCCTATTTTGTGGCCTCACTGCCTAGTTTACCATACCTCTTACCCAACTGGCCCTCTCTTAGTTGCTGTAGATCAGTGCTCCTTTCAGTGATGTGGGTACAGAGGACTCCTGCACGTACTTTTTATAGCCTTTCTTCCCACTCAGGGTGGGAGTTGGCTTGTCCTTTAAACTTCACCTTCGAGGGAAAGAGATTTTTAAATGGGAAGAAAGAAAGATTCGAAGTCAAACAGGAGCAAAATAGGATATCCACGTTAAGGGCCAAATTTTGACCCATCTTACATATTTGTGCAAGGGAGTAAAATGGGCATAATGTGCTCTCTCAATCCCCTGTGCTGGCTCTCCACCGGCAAAGACTGCCAGCCCCTTTTCTATGCAGGTGTATGGAGTATGGGCAAGCAGTAGACAGTCGTAGCTGCTCTCCCTCAATGCATCAGCCCACACAGATGAATCAACATAGAGGGGGAAATTTAGCTATAGGACTGGTACAGATTACTTCTCAGGAGCAAGAGCAGGGACAGGGACCATATTAAGACTATGAAACCTGGTTAGGGCTGGTCAAAATTTCCCCTTTAAAACTGTGTTGATGGAAAATTGGGGTTTTGACTATGGAATTTTTTCATCTGGTTGCTTCCTCAAAAATTTTTAGCCAAAAACTCAAAAATGTCTGTGGCGAGAGAAAATAAATGGGGCCAACTCTAGCCCTGCAGTACTTCTGAGACAGCACAACTACCCACCGTACCTTACTTAGGGTTTGTGGCAAAGCCACATTTGAGCCCTGAAATAATTTTTAAAAGGTGCATAATATTATCTATCAAACTGAAAACATGGATAAAAGTAAGGGAATTTCATCTACTGTGTTAATCAATTGGATTACATGGATCATGTGATGTATGAGATATTTTTGTGTGAAAATTATGTTGATAAATTCTCAGTGGGATTGCTCTGTTAATGGTTACAAGATCATTGTATAATAAAGCACACTAACAATAACATAAATACATATAAAATGTAAAGCCTAAATGTATTCCTACGTTACAAGCATAAATAGCTCAGTTCATGCAAATGAATGCATAGCAGGTGATCAATGGATGGTGGAGATTAAATGAGATTCTCATAGACCCACTGTGGCATACAAGATAGCAAGGATCTGTACTATCACGTATTTTGTATCTACAGAAGCGGTGAGGCCCTTTTACCATCACATCCACAGTGAAATATTACTCTAAAGAAATTGAGACCTTAGGGACTCTGATTGGGCATATTGTTGACTTCCATAGGTGCCTCTTCTCACCAGCCTTTCTTGTTAAAAAAAATTGTAGTATTAATAACCCTAATTCATACAACTATTTGGTGAAGGATGTGAGGACTCTTTTTATGAGGACTCTTTTCAGGTTATGGCGTCTGCTGTGGCTTTGAATCATCCTGATGTCATTACTTGCTGTTACATTCAGTCAACAACCACACTGTTTATTCCAGCCTGTGTGATTATTTATTTGGTTTTGGTTTTGAGAATTTGTGCAAGGCTGGATCAAGTTTTAATATTAATAAATATAAGTAAATAAGCACATTAACAATTTTCTTTCTGTCATAACACAAAAATGTTTTCACTGGCATTCATTATTTTTAATACTAAAAGATTTGGAATGCAGGTTTTGGAATATTTCATGAGACTAGACATAATGTTTACTTATTCCAGATGTCTGATTCTATTACAGGAGTAAGAAACGAAGCCACATTCTAAGGTTATTATTCTATTGCTGCAATATCATATAGTGGATATTTACTTTGTCTTACTTTGTTCCAAAGGAAATAATTACTTAGCTCCTATCATGCTTTGAAAATACTCAATACCAAATAAATGGCTAATATTTTTATTATTGCTATCATTATCCTCAGTTAATTATTAACAATTTGTCACTGTATTTAGGTAACATGAGATCATGACTGTATATGCAGCTATCCTTTTGCATATGGGTTTACCCAAACAGAAAAGCCTACTGACACATAACTACAGAATGTTTGAAGGGGTGGCTTTCTCTGGTGGTAATGCTAATGAATGTGTTCCTCTGCGCTGGAATGCTCCCGTGTCTTTTTGCCCTATGCATCTGCTCCTCCCAGCATTAGTACAGGCATAGATGCCCACTGCCACAGGACACACAGCAGCTTCTCTCCCTCGACCTATAAATTTGTAAAACCCCAACCCAATAGAATTCTATGGGGATAATGCCTCAAAACCTACCCTCTTCCCCCTTCTGCACCTCCTGGGAGATATCTTTCTGATCAGGGTCCGCAGTGAGCATGACCATGAAGGGACAACTGGGCCCAAAGTTTCCAAAGCAGATGAACTGTAGAATTTTTGAATCTGAGGCTTATAATTGACATTAGTCTAATTTTGGAACAAATTAAAAAAAAATAACAGTGTCCTTTATTTAAAAAAAAACAACGAGGAGTCTGGTGGCACCTTAAAGACTAACAAATTTATTTGGGCATAAGCTTTTGTGGGTAAAAACCCCACTTCTTCAGATGCATGGAGTGAAAATTACAGATGCAGGCATTATTATACTGACACATGAAGAGAACGGAGTTAGTTACCTTTATTTAAAGCAAAATTTGCAAACTGATTTAACCTCATGAAAACTTTGTTGTTATTGCAGGAGTCCCACATCATCTCCTTAGGGCGCTCCTTAACTAAAGGAATGTCTGTTTGACTGAGGCAATGGGGCCTTCATTTATCCTTATATTCACAGCCGCTCTGCTGTTGCAACAACAACCTACTGTATCTTGGGATAGATATTCCCCTCCCATTGAAAACGGTGGGAGGGGTTGATAATTGGGGAGTCAAACTCCTTCAGCTATCCTTAGAGAGTTTTTATTTTCCACTCTGATAGAAGGCATTGGGGAAAGCAGATAGCGGAGGCATGGCAGGGACATTTCCTGGCTCACGTCTCCCAGGTAAGACAGCTTTTATTGGAGCTGCACTGTCATTGAGCTGATCATTGAGCTGATCCTTCTGTGACTGCTCAGTAGCAGCAAAACCCCAAATCCCTTAACTGGAACTGAAGTAAGGTTCTTCCGTAATTAGTAAATCAGAAATGCACAAATGTAGTCCTTGCCTTTCCTTGCTCTTTTGCCACCCTTCTGGTGTAAGATTCAGACTTTCTTGCCATTCCAGCCGCTAAGAAGGGCAAATCCTCTAGGCGTCTCTCTCTCCATTTCTCTCTGGTTAGAATTTTATTTTGTGTCACTGAGTGCTCTGAAAAAATCATGTGATCTAAAATCCCTATGAAACCAGATATGACACCGTATTGTAGTAAATGGGTCCTCTCCTAAAATGGATTTGCAACACTGAGACAAACTTAAAGCAAAGTGAACTTTTATAGGTTGTGTGGCTTGCCACTATTATCTCCTGCCTAATGTATTCTTGAATATCTGCCTCACTTCTCTCCTTTATAATCTATTCTTCTGCCCAATTGCTCTTCCCATTAAGAACATTTTTCTAATAGCTAGTCTAAATGTTTCCTTCCTTAGTTTCAGGCCATTGCTCCTTATTCTAGCAGAAAGTATTTATATTCCATGATCATTTCCCCCTTGAGTCTCGCTGTTTTCTACACTATAGAAATATTGTAACCAACCGCACTGCAGGGTGTCATTGTAAGTGCTGTGGTACATTCTCAAGATGTTTGGTAGCATGCAATGTGTATCAGATGCTCCAAGGCAAGTGCTATAAGTGTTCCAAGCACTAGATTTTTGGGTTCTAACCTTCAGTGGGTTCCCATAAACACTCACAGACTTTGACTAACAGAGGACTTCCTTACCAGGGCTCCCAGAATAAAAAGGCGTAAATGCCCTAGTCACAATATTTTTAAATTTAAAACAACAACAAAAGCCTCCAGCATTTTCCAAAGCCAGACCCTACAGACGGGCTAATTCAGGGATATGAAAGTAACAGAGGCCTTCACACTGATCTATGTGGATGCAACCTTAATTCACCCCTCACCCCCACCCTCTTGTACATATGCATTATGATACCATCTTTATTTCCATGATCACCCAGTATTTTTTTCATAGGACCCTATCTCAGCTAGTCCCAGTCTCCCCCATCCTCCTCCTCCACACCCTCCAAATTCGTCATTCATCTCAGTCTTCACCCTCCCTGCTCTCAGTCCCAGTTCCAGTCTCCCTGTTTACATGGACTGGCTGCCCTCCCCACACTCTCCTCTACCCCCGCCCCTTGCTCATTCTCAGTCCCTCATCCCACACTGGCCTACAGTGACAATTTCATTGTCCAGCCACTCCCAGTCTCCCTCTACCCAATCGCTCACAAGGTTCTAGTTCCAGTCTCCCTGTCCTCCAGGTCTCAATCTACTTCCTCCACCACTCTCCCAAACCAAGTCCTGATCTTGTCCCCTCATTATTCCAGTCAGGTTTCTTGCTCTGGCACTCTGCCTGGGTGTCAGCAGGGGAAGCATTGGAAGCACAAGAAAGAAAGAGAGAGTCTCCTTGCTCTCAGTTTTGGTGCCACAATGGCTTGCAGTAACTTGGAGAAACAATGACAGGGAAAGAGCTGGGCTGGAGTATGATCAGTGCAAGCAGCATCTTTTGAGAATTTAGTTGCCAAATCTAACAAGTCTCTATTGAGCATGTACAAACTGAAATTTTCTCAAGGCTTATAATTTGTCCAGATTTAGGTAGCTTTTCACAGGGATAACAAAAGGTACATCCCTGACACAAAGGACACCCACCCTGCCAAATTTCAATTTCTTGCTCCAAAGCATGGAGGCATGGGAACTTCTCAACAGAACAGTTACTTTACTCAAATCACTTCTTGCCTATAGTGTTTATGGCTAATTCAGCCCTAGATATGCTCCCGAGGGTTGAAATGATTGAGGATGCAAGAAATTATGGGTACCAGTTTTATTTTCTGTTTGGCAACAGGGGTTGGCAAAGAATTGCTTAGCTGAGGTGATGTTTAACTAAAGTTAATTGTACTGAAAACCACATAGGAATACTGTAAAGTGATCATTGAGGATATGGGGTTGCCTATTTGAAGTTGAATGGGGTGCAGCCCTTACTAAAAAAAGACAGTGATTGCCCAATGTGATTCAGTATCACTAGTGTAATCATGTAGTGATTTGGGCCATTATTGTCCAATATACTGTAGTCCTTTTTAAAAAAGGTACATTTCATTACATGCAAGATTCACTTGTACTAGCTAAGCAAGCTAACAGTGACAAGAACTGCCATTCTGCCCTGCCTCTTCATAGGGGCTCACTTCTTGTGTACTCTGCCTCCTCTTTCATACCTGCACAGGCCTTGTCTAAACTAGCTAACACTTCTAAACAACACATGTTTTCCTAGTCTAGACAAGACGTGTGCAAGTGACGGAGGAGGGAGGGGACACAAGAAGTCTAGTCTAGACAAGACTCCAGATGTCAGACAAATCTTGTCCAAAAGATGGAGCAGTGTGATTACGGGAAGTCTCATTTGGCCTACTTCTGTCTGAAGGCCTCACTTTGGTCCTGCTGGTCAAAGGCTATCAGTTCATCTCTGTCTTAGGGTTGTCTACATTTCAACCAGAGGTGTTACTGCAGCACATGTAGACATACCCAAGCTAGCTTTAATCTACCTAGCTTGAATAATAAATAATAATAATTAATTAATAGCAGTGAAGCCACAACAGCGCAGGTAGCTATATGCGCTAGCTGATGGGCTACGTACCCACGGTCCCAAGTATATCACTGTCACAGAAAAAAATATGTTGACAGCAAAAATCCTTGAGAGCAGAAATATGAGCTAACTTTAGCAATATCTATGAATATGTAAACCTGCAAAAATAAATCCATCAAAATTTTCCCCGACTTGCCCAAGTCAGTAACTGAATCTGTTTGTTTTTTTTAAGAAAAAAAAATCAATTCTAGTCTATAATGCATATAAGTAGTATTGCATAAATTATTTGTAAGATAGTTAAGAAAATAACAGGACATATTTCAATGCACAAATTTTAGAAGAACAGCTATATTTTGTAGCAGCACAACAAAACTGCAATCATACAAAGGTAGTATTTCAGCTTCACAACTTACATTACTTTAACAAAAATTTAAGCACATGCAAATTTCACTTATCCACATGACTAATATTTATCACTGTTAAATCAATTTACTTTGGTATGGGAAAGTCTCATAAAATTTAATGTGTTCTTTAGAAATTTAATAGAGTTTGTAGATAAAACACTGAAACATACAGCATTTAATAGAGAGTGATAGCCTTTCTGTACAATTCTTTAACCATCCTGTAGAATTCTATAGCAGGCATATTATTCTTTATTATATTCTATAAAGTAATTCTAAAGGCTGCTAACCTCAGACTAACAATATTTCATTTAATAAAAAACTAAAGATTTTCTGTGTAGTTAACAGTAGATTATAAAATATTTCCTGTTAGTCTTTTCCTGGGTCTTTTCCCCTTGGCACATAGTAACTTGCTGACCATATTTTCCACTAGAGATTTGCTGGAAAAGTAAGACAGGCAATGAACACATTGCCCATTTCATGACATGCACCTAAGCAACAAGTCTGTCCTCTTCTACTCTTCAGTTTGTACTGTGGAACCATTGCTCTCACTGATTACTTATTACTTTCTGAAACATACCCACTGAATACGGTCTGAAGTTTCAAACTTGCCTAAAAGTGCCAAAAGTTAAGCACCTAAGTCCATACTGACTCACCTGGATGAAAGGGGCCTGATTTTTAGTTATGCTAAGGTACCGAAGCTCTAAATTAATCCAGTTGGAGTAATACCCCGGTTTGAAAATGTTGGCCTAAATACTTACTCTCTTTTAACATGCAGCAGTAAGAGAAAAATAATTTTGTAGCATTTTATCATCAGTCCTCTCATTAGATTATTTCTATTCTGAGACCTTATGTCATTTTCACCTGGAAAGATAAAAGGCCTTTATCCAGTCATGTTAACACACATGTACCTCAGAAGATGGCCTGTGCCCTTTTTGTTCTTCAGGCTGCAGTGAAAAATTTTAGTTCACTGTTCCCTGTCTATGGGCCCGATTCATCACTGCTTACACATTTCCCCCATTGACTTCAGTGAGAGTTTTGCCTGTTCTAAATTAACACTAACCACTCAGGGAAAAGGCCTAGGTAATGCTGTATACAGCCCAAATGAAAACATCTGCTCAATGTGCAGCAGCAGTCAAAAAGAGTAAACAAAATATGTTAGGATGTACTAAAAATGGGTTAGAAAATATTTTTCAGGAAAGATACTAAAATACCATTGTATAAATCAATTGCATACCCTCTAAGTATTGTTTATAGTTTGTCATTCCATCTCAGAAAAGGTATAGTAGAAATACAACAGGTCCAAAGGTATACAGTGCAAAAGGCTTCTACATGTGGAGAGATTACGAAGATTAAGATTATTCGGTTTACAGAGGAGATGAATAAGAGGTGGCATGATGGAAGAGTATTATATAATGTATTGCACAGAGAAGCTGAGTCAGGCACTCAAGAACAGGAGGATACCCAATTAAATAAAAAGACAACACATTTAAAATGATAAAAATATATTTTTACACAGCCTGCACTTAATATCACGGCCAGAAATTAATATTAAGGCAAAGAGCTTTGCAAGAGTCAAAGAAGGATCAGGAATGTATACGAATAACTAGAATTTCTACAGTTATACTAACTAGGATGAAAATTGGTATGGAATACCACCCCTCATGTTTAAAGACCTAAAGTAGCCACTACCTGCCTGAAATTAGGCAGACCTTTGCCTAAATCCATAATTGTGAATTATGGGGCTTTAACCTTCCTCTGAAGTCTCTGGTACTGATTACTGTCTGAGACAATACTGAACTAGAAAGCCCAATGGTCTAAACCAGGGGTGGGCAAACTACAGCCCGGGGGCCACATCCGGCCCTTCAGATGTTTTAATCTGGCCCTCAAGCTCCCACTGGGAAGCAGGGGCTGGGACTTGCCCAGCTCCATGCCTGGCTCCACGTGCCTCCTGGAAGCAGCAGCATGTTCCCCCTCCAGCTCCTACAGATAGGGGCAGCCAGGGGGCTTTGCACGCTGCCCCTGCCCCAAGTGGGAACCACGGAACCCAGGAACCACGGCCAATGGGAGCTGCAGGGGCAGCGCCTGCGGACGGGTCAGTGTGTGGAGGCCCCTGACTGCTCCTACGCGTAGGAGCCAGAGGGGGACATGTAGCTGCTTCCAGGAGCTCCTTGAGGTAAGCACCACCCGGAACCTGCACCTGTGACCCCCTCCTGTGCCCCAACCCCCTGCCCGAGCTCTGATCCCCCTCCTGCCCTCTGAGCCCCTCAGTCCCAACCCCGAGCACCCTCCTGAACCCCAACCCCTCATCCTCAGCCCCACCCCAGAGCCTGCACCCCTCGCTGGAGCCCTCCCCTCCTCCCCCACACCCAAACCTCCTGCCCCAATGCAGAGCCCCTTACCACACCCTGAACTCCTAATTTCTGGTCCCACCCCAGAGCCCTCACCCCCACCTCCAATTTCATGAGCGTTCATGGACCGCCATACAATTTCCATACTCAGATGTGGCCCTTGGGCCAAAAAGTTTGCCCAATTCCTGTGTTCATAATAATGAGTTCTGAATAGGTCTTTATGCCCATATACTGATAAAATCACATATAATATAGCAATCTTATAACTGATTATTTTTTCCCTCCTTTGGAGTGAAAATTCTTCCGTGACGGTTGGACATTTTGCTAGATGTATGTACAGAACACCTCCCTCACTAATTTATTCAGCGTAAATCTTATCTTTATCTGACTTCATCTAAGAAGAAATTGTGGCCTTGTTAGGTCTAAAACTCTACCTTGCCAGTGTCAGAGGATCAGCTACTCTCACTAAGAGGAACATCGTTCCAGTAATAGATCATGACACAGATGCATACAAATATCCACATTTTCTTCTCATGGAAACATAAATAGTTTTCACAAGAGCTTTATTACACCATACAAAGCATATTAATTACAGTTAACTAATTGATGCAGGTTACTCAGGCCCACTGCCATTCCAAGGCTTTGTCCTTGCTTTACTATTCTAGTCATTGCCTCATGTCCTAAATATGAAATTTCTAGATCAGTAACACATGAGTAGTCACATTCAGTTGGACTATTTGTGTATGT
Organism: Lepidochelys kempii; assembly: GCF_965140285.1. Lineage (NCBI taxonomy): Eukaryota > Metazoa > Chordata > Testudines > Cheloniidae > Lepidochelys > Lepidochelys kempii. Next base: position 103,869,282 of record NC_136381.1, on the reverse strand, counting down.
ACTCACATGAATAAGGGCTGCAGGATGGGGCTGACAGGTTGTACACATTCTTCAGGATTAGGGTGACCAGATAGCAAGTGTGAAAAATGGGGATACTTTTTGTGGGGGGGGCGGGGGAAAGCTCTACAGTTGCATATAAAAGACAAAGCCCCTAATATTGGGGTGTCTGGTCACCCTGTTCAGGATGTCTTGTCCCCACACTTGACTATGCCATGCATGTGTTGGATTGTTTAAAGTGCAATGATACAACCTTGAATGATGTGAGAAATAACTACCATAATGAATGTGATGTTTTCTTTATTCTCTATTCCTTCTCTTAAGGATGTGTTTTATTTTGTTGTGTCTTTTGATTCTTATTTCAAGAGAGGGCAATGCATCTTACATACCATATAAAGAAATATGCAGACTATGTTAAGTTAAAAGAAAAGGAGTACTTGTGGCACCTTAGAGACACTGAATGCATCCAATGAAGTAAGCAGTAGCTCACGAAAGCTTATGCTCAAATAAATTTGTTAGTTTCTAAGGTGCCACAAGTACTCCTTTTCTTTTTGCGGATACAGACTAACACGGCTGCTACTCTGAAACCTATGTTAAGTTAGAATTTCTTTTTCTTTCCAAAACTTTCAGTCAATACGGAAGATGTTATAACAGTACATTGTTAGCTATTCTTTTCTGCATTCCTGTAAGTACAGCAATCCTACTTCCACTGATCCTGTGCAAGCACACACGCTTTATCAGAAGTTAAAAGCTGTCCATATGCCTACTGCCATGTACTCGAAGTCTGGCTGAGTAGAGAACTGCATGAGAAAAAACAATATCTTAAAATATCTGTTTCACAGTCATGAACATCTGTCTCCTCTTCAAAAGTAATGTAGTGTAATCTGGATATATATTCCCACAGTGGAACTTTGGTAATTCAGATTAGAAGCAATTCTTGATGTTTTAAGGAGCCTCTTTATTACAAAAACAATTACACAATCCACCAGCACAGTACACAGGAAGGGAGAAGTAGAAGTTTATTTAGCAAGAAGTCTCCTGACAGATGCCAGAACAACTGGGGCAGTGAAATTGGGTTGTATCAATATCTCTTCCAGTCAGCCTGTAAAAAATACTTTCTGGGTCTCAGACCTCTATACATTTAGGCATCCAACAATGCTGACATTTCATATTTGCTTCAGAAACTCTAGTTCATCTACCTCACTCCCAGATCCTTTATTATTTTTCATTATTGCTCTATTATTCCCTCAAATCCTGAACAGGGAGTTTCTAGATCAGTAAACATTTGTGGTTTAAATCTTGTTCCCCATGGTGGTCAGTCAGTCTTGAATGATTTAGCTATTCTGTGGGCCAAATTGCTAGGCATCTGCATTTTCCTAATTTGCAAGGTACAAAATATCTGCATGAAGACCTTGGGCTGCCGTGTTTGAGATGTGTTCCTCAAAATCTGCAGTCCTTTTCTTTCCTTTTGCTCCATGCATAGCAGAGACTGACACAGTTGCCGAGGAGGCATTGTCTTGATTTGAGTCCACATGATGTGAAAAGTTTCTTTAAGAAGTGGCTGTTACCTTCGATAATTTTATTTTGATAGTCTTCTCCTGACAGGTTTTCCTAAGCAAATTTACCAGGGCTTATCCATATATTTGAGGCAAAGACCTACATCACAGTAAAATGAAAAATTGTTAGTTATAATTAAAATTAAATATAAAAATATGAAGTGGGATTTTCAAGAGTGCCTCAGAGGCTTAAGAGCACAAGTCCCACTGACAGATGCTTTCGAAAATCTCACCCCATATCCATAATTGGAAGTCAAAGCTTGAAGTCTTTAACTCACATTTATTCCTAGGATGTTGTCATTTCAATCATTTAACTTCTCTAAAACACAAGCCTACACACTCCATTTTCCCTCTGCTTGAAGATTCTATAAGAAGTAATACTTAGTACTTCGCACCAGTATTAGACCCAGCTTGCAGCCCTTAGTAGTCCCAATGAAGTCCATTAACTAATTAGTTAGTAAATCGCCACAGCTCCTGCAAGCTAATAGGTATTAATCCCCAATAAGGTGCTTGACACTTTACAAGACGCACAAAAAAAGACAGTCTGTAAGAAGTTTACAAGATAAAAACGGGTAAAGACTAGATGAATTAGGAGACTCAAAAGAAGGAGACAAGTATCAGAGGGGTAGCTGTGTTAGTCTGTATCCACAAAAATAATGGGGAGTCCGGTGGCACCTTAAAGACTAACGGATTTATTTGGGCATAAGCTTTTGTGGGTAAAAAAACCCACTTCTTCAGATGCATGGAGTGAAAATTATAGATACAGGCATAAATATACTGGCACATGAAAAGAAAGGGAGTTACCTTAAGAGTGGAGAACCAGTGTTGACAAAGCCAATTCAGTCAGGATGAATGTGGTCCACTTCCAATAATTGATGAGGAGGTGTCAATACCAAGAGAGGGAAAATTGCTTCTGTAGTGATCCAGTCACTCCCAGTCCCTATTCAAGACCAAATTAATGGTGTTAAATTTGCAAATGAATTGTAGCTCTGCAGTTTCTCTTTGAAGTCTGTTTCTGAATTTTTTTGTTGAAGGATGGCTACTTTTAAATCTGTTATTGAAAGGAGGTGCTGTAGACATCATGAACAAGTCAGATTATGAACAGGAGGCTTCCAGGCAACTCTCCAACACCACATTCTACAGGCCACTATCCTCTGATCCCACTGAGGAGTACCAAAGAAACTACACCATCTGCTCAAGAAACTCCCTGCTATAGCACAGGAACAAATCTACACAGACACACCCCTAGAGCCCTGACCAGGGGTATTCTATCTGCTACCCAAGATCCAAAAAACTGGAAATCCTGGACGCCCCATCATCTCAGGCATTGGAACCCTTATAGCAGGACTATCTGGCTATTTGGACTCTCTCCTCAGACACTACCAGCACTCCTAGCTATCTTTGAGACACCACCAACTTCCTGAGAAAACTACAATGCATTGGTGATCTTCCTGAAAACACCATCCTGGCCACCATGGATGTAGAAGCTCTTTACACCAATATCCCACATGAGGATGGACTACAAGCTGTCAGGAACGGTATCTCTGATGAGGCCACAGCACACCTGGTGGCTGAGCTTTGTGACTTTGTCCTCACCCACAACCATTTCAGATTTGGGGACCACTTATACCTTCAAATCAGCGGCACTGCTATGGGTACCCGCATGGCCCCACAATATGCCAACCTTTTTACGGCTGACTTAGAACAATGCTTCCTCAGCTCTCGTCCCCTAGCGCCCCTACTCTAATTGCGCTACATTGATGATATCTTCATCATCTGGACCCATGGAAAAGAAGCCCTTGAAGAATTCCACCTGGATTTCAACAATTTCCACCCCACCATCAACCTCAGCCTGGACCAGTCCACACAAGAGATCCACTTCCTGGACACTACAGTACAAATAAGCGATGGTCACATTAACACCAACCTATACCAGAAACCTACTGACTACTATACTTACCTACATGCCTCCAGCTTTTATCCAGACCACATCACATGATCCATTGTCTACAGCCAAGCTATATGATACAACCGCATTTGTTCCAACCCCTCAGACAGAGTCAAACACCTACAAGATCTCTATCAAGCGTTCTTACAACTACAATACCCACCTGGGGAAGTGAAGAAACGGATTGACAGAGCCAGAAGGGTACCTGGAAGTCACCTACTACAGGACTAGCCCAACAAAGAAAGTAAAATAACGCTACTAGCCATCACCTACAGCCCCCAACTAAAACCTCTCCAGTGCATCATCAAGGATCTACAGCCTATCCTTAAGGATGAACCCTCACTCTCACAGACCTTGGGAAACAGGCCAGTCCTCACTTACAGACAGACCCTCCACCCCCAACCTGAAGCAAATACTCACCAACAACTACACACCACACAACAGAAACACTAACCCAGGAACCAACCCCTGCAACAAACCCCGTTGCCAACTCTGTCCGCATATCTATTCAAGGGACACCATCATAGGACCCAACCACATCAGCCACCTCATCAAGGGCTCGTTCACCTGCACATCTACCAATGTGACATATGCCATCAAGTGCCAACAATGCCCCTCTGCCATGTATGTTGGCCAAACCGGACAGTCTCTATGCAAAAGAATAAATGGACACAAATCAGACATCAAGAATTGTAACATTCAAAAACTAGTAGGCGAGCACTTCAATCTCCCTGGACACTCTATAACAGACTTAAAAGTTGCCATTCTTCAACAAAAAAACTTCCAAAACAGACTTCAACGAGAAACTGCAGAACTGGAATTAATTTGCAAACCTGACACCATCAAATTAGGCCTGAATAAAGACTGGGAGTAGCTGGGTTACGACAAAAAATAATTTTCCCTCTGTTGATATTCACCCCTTCTTGTCAACTGCTGGAAATGGGCCACATACACCCTAACTGAATTTGGCCTCATTTGCACTGACCCCCCACTTGGTAAGGCAAATCCCATCTTTTCATGTGCTGTATATTTAACCTGCTTATTGTATTTTCCACTCCATGCATCTGATGAAGTGGGTTATATCTGACGAAAGCTTACGCCCAATAAATCTGTTAGTGTTTAAGGTGCCACTGGATTCCTCATTGTTTTTTTCAAAAGAAGGAGTTAACTTAGAAGTTTCTTCTTCTTCCCTCTCATAGATGATGGGATAAAGAAGACATTTGACTGACATGGGTTAAATTTTGTAGGATGCACAGACAAAATAAACCTTTGTGAGGGATTTAAATGAGGATAGGGAAAGGGCCTGTTTACAGTGGGTTTGGAAGGTAGTTGCCTGCATGGGAAAGAATGCACTAAGCCAGGAAGAATGCACTAAGGGTGTGATCCAACTCTTACTGTCTGACCTCACTGAGTAGAGTCCCACTAACTTCAGCAGATCATACTCCAAGATATGGAGTAAGAGAAGAAAACGAAGGAGGGCAGTATGGCTGTTATTACTGGGCGTGTGAAGGGGATACAGTAAAAAAATAAAATCTAACACTGAGTCTGGAACAGAATTGTGCTGAGTAAAGAATGAGATATTTAAACTTTCTATGGTAGGCAAAGGGGAGCAAGTGGAGGGATTTGAAGAAGGGAGTCAGGGGCTCTGATTGACAGGAAAGAAAGATAGCAGCAGCTGAAGGAAAATCTCTCTGATGAAGATTTTTTCCCCCTATCTTTTTCGAAAAATCCAGACTTAACACAGTTCAAACAAATTAAAAACAGTCTAAGCACAGGTAAGCATGGACAAATGAACAAATAAATTCTAAGTGCAGATGGGCAAATATTCTCCAAAATCAAGCAAATAAATACAATCCCTTAGTGAATGCAAGAGTAAAACAAATGAAACACTCCTAATTTGATATTTTGTGCCAGCAGCATTGGTGTTTGTGGTGGCAGCAATAACAATTTCAAAACCAAGAATCTTTTCTCCCCTCCCAACACAATAATTGGATTATTTATTTCTGGAGTGAGCAAAGATCCCTTGACTCAGAAAAATTAACAAAGTAGAAAGTGAGGTTATAAGGGTTGCAACATAATGTTGTTTTGTATTTTTTAAACATGAATCAATTGCATTTACATTTTTAGAAATGTTTTTCATGCAAGTATCCCTCCTCGTACTATGGTTTAGCCACCTCAGCCTGTAACCTTTCAGAGATTACAATTTAAACAGGGTTTGGGCCTGCTCGGTTTTTGGATGAAAAAAACTCAAGGTGTGGCATGAGGCAGTGCTGGTGATTCAGCAAACTGCAGTCTTCCCTTGAAGTCAGTACTGGACAAAGGGCCTCATCGTGGTGCAAGGAGGCATTGAGCTACTAGTAGTTCTCTTGTGGATGAGTCAGAAACAAACAGCACTTTTTGCCTGAGCTTGGGTATTAACCCTAGCATAATGTATGTAAACATGACCCTTCCAGAGATAAGAGCTTGCTGCTTATTGCTAGAAAACAGAATTATTCCCTTTAGCTCAAGTGGAAAGGAATTCTGCTTTTAGACCTGATCCAATGTCACCTGAAGTTCCTGGAAAGGCTCTCATTGACTTTGGTGGGTTTTGGATTAGGCCTGTCATGCTGAAAGTTCCAGGTTCAATTCAACCCAATGAGTGTCGTATCTATGCTATATGTTTGCCCTCCAATTCTTGTCAAACAGCAAATATAAAAACAAGGATACTTTAGAAGCTAAATAAATAGAACTTAGGTCTAAGGACTTCAAAATCCCAACTTAATTTTAAAGGTGAACATTCTGCCCTGTATACTGTGTGCAACTGGGTATACATCAAGGAAGAATTTCACCTAAATGAATCAAAATATCATAGCCAAGGAGCCTGAGGGACCAAGTAAATCTCACAAAGAATACATGAAGAAAACAACTGGTTTGGAGATGAAGGAAACCAAAGATCAGAAAGACAGAGTGATGTTACACTCCATACGCTTTATGGAAATATGCTTATGAATATGACATAACTGGAATATGGTCTATGCTAAATACCCCTTGTATGGTGTCATTAGAAAGCTTGTAATCTTCTAAGTGTGTTCATCCTATTTGTTTGCATGTATTATTTCTATAGCTGGAGTTAGGAATAAGATATATACGTGTATCACTGATGTAAACATATTAAGTGGAGGCCATTAAGGGTGCTCAAGAAACATCAGTTGTAAATGGCCTTAGTTACTTTAAAGCCTTCCTGTGTATGTGTGGGGCAGCCCATGGGGGATGGAGACTAGAGGTCTTACAGTGACATGTGACTATGTCACCTGGTAATGAAATCCATCTTAAATCTGGTACTTTTCCATTTAGAAGGAGAGGTGAGAATCCAGAGAGACAAAAGATTCCCACCTTGTGCCAAAGCTATAAAAGGGGCTGCCAGTCATGAGAAAGCCCCTGGTTACCACCTGAGATGTCTGCTAGAACTAACAAGGACTGTACCAGGGGAAAGGATTGGGCCCAGACTAGGAAGGAGTCTAGACTGTGAAAGAAGCTTATTGGAACATCTCCGAGGGTGAGATATTACTGTAATTAGTTTCTTAAAGTATTAGGCTTAGACTTGCACGTTTTTGCTTTATTTTGCTTGGTGACTTACTTTGTTCTGTCTGTTATTACTTGAAACCACTTAAATCCTACTTTTTATACTTAATAAAATCACTTTTGCTTATTAATGAATCCAGAGTAAGTGGAAGATTAATACCTTGTGATTAATACCTGGGGGAGCAAACAGCTGTGCATATCTTTCTATCAGTGTTCTAGAGGGTGGAAAATTTAGTTTGAGTTTACCCTGTATAAGCTTTATACAGAGTAAAGCGGATTTATTTGGGGTTTGGATCCCACTGGGATCTGGGTGTCTGGGTGCTGGAGAGGTAACCTGCTGAGCTGTTTTGGGTTAAAGTCTGCAGTTTTGGAGGTGTGGACCAGACTCTGGGTCTGTGTTGCAGCAGGCTAACATGTCTGGCTCAACAAGGCAGGGTTCTGGAAGTCCCAAGCTGGCAGGGAAAACAGGCTCAGAGGTAATTTCAGCACATCAGGTGACAGTCCCAAGGGGATCTCTGTGACCAAACCTGTCACAGACAAGACGTTACAGCCTTGTAAATAAAAGCTGATTTTGAGTGTTTTGAATTTTGGGAGCCCACCATGAGGCCCTTTGTGTCTGGTTTTAGCAACATTCCTCCCTTTGAAGTCAATAGCGGAAGCAGGGTCTCAGTATCTCTGGAAAAATCAGGTTTACTGTGTCTTAAGTTGGACATCCAAAAATGGAGACACCCAGAATCAGTGGGCTTTCAAACTTTTGAAAATTTGGGCTTCTCTTATCAGACGACCATCATAATGGAAAGACACTGAGTAAAATGTTTTGTTTTCAACATCTGTGAACACTGCAAGTTTTGGAGGTGTATAGATAAAAGATGCACAAATCAGTTCTTTTAGTCACAATGAAATTAAGGCATTGATTGAAGTTTCAGTGGTAGATTTATAGAAGAGAGATCTCATTTTGGTCTGGATTTTTAAGATGTTAGCAAGACACCTAAATTATATGACTAACGGGAGCAACCAAAGGGGAAAAAAAGAAGCTCAGAATAGAATTTACAATGACTTAAAGGTCACTATCTGAAGGATAAAAGGAATTGCCACTGAAAGAAATCACCACAGATGACACCTGAGACCTCTGCATTGAAAAAATCAATTAACAGCAACTTGGTTTTATGTTTTATCTGTGTTTAGTTTAAGAACATTTGAAGGCAACTGTGATTGAATATCACATAGATAATTCTGCAAAACATCAAACACTTTCATAATCTGCAGGGACTGAAAGTTATATCAGAGTATTGTCTGAATACATATGACATTGAAGTACATAAAGTGAAAACATATCAATGCAAAACCAAATAAGCTCTTCATGGAAGAACAGGGACCAACATGGGGTAACAATTCTCCAGCGCTACAAATTAAATGTATCAAGGCAAATAAAATCTGAACTTGTGCAGCACAGTATCAAAATGGTAAAGAATTCTAATCAAAATAAGAAAGAGGTCATAGTCAAAGAAAAAAGCAGATAAAAAGTCCTGCCACAAAAGCATAAGGAGATGCTCCTTGTCAGCAAATATAGGCTTCAGTGTTGTGGGCTTGATGAAAAGTATAGAAAATCTTATCCAAAACTTCAAATATGATGATTTTCAAAACACTGAACCACAACCAGCTTCTAAATAAAAGGAAGGTTACAGATGGGCTGTAAACAGTTTGAGAATTATACAAGGCTTACTAAGGGTAAAACCCAGATAGGAACCTTAAATGGTATGTCAGATTAGATTAAGGGTAAAATTTTCAGTGATTTTGGAGCCTAAGGGCTAACGCCTTGTTTGCTCTTAAATTTGCTGCTTTAACATAGTTAAAGTGGCCAAAACCAAACCAAAACAAAACAAACAAACCCTGTTGTAGGTGTAGTTGTATTGCTGTGTAGTACTTCTATCAGTATAGCTTACACCAGTTTCACGAAGTGAAGTAAATTGTACCATTATAGGTTTCAGAGTAACAGCCGTGTTAGTCTGTATCCGCAAAAAGAAAAGGAGGACTTGTGGCACCTTAGAGACTAACCAATTTATTTGAGCATAAGCTTTCGTGAGCTACAGCTCACTTCATCGGATGCATAAAGTGGAAAATACAGTACCATTATAAAGTGCCTTTCACCAGTATAACTGCATCCAGACTAGGGCTTTGAGGATATGTCTACACTGCAAATAAAAACTGGTGGCTGGCCCGTGCAGGCTGACTTGGGTTCCTGGGGCTCAGGGTGCAGGTATGTTTCTTTGTAGACTTCCAGGCTTGGGCTACATCGACACTGCATTGACCTAATTACATCAACCATGACGACTCTACATTGCTTGGGGAGATGGTGTTACTAAATCTGTGTAAAGAGTCATTTAGGTCGGTGGGAGTCAAATTTAAGTGAAGACACTTCCACAGCTAGGTTGATGCAAGGCAGCTTACGTCAACCTCACCTTGTAGTGTAGACCAAGCCTGAGTCTCCAACATCCATGATGAGTGCTCTTACCACTGGGCCAAAGGGGAGCATACAACACCACATTTTTTCTTGGGACAAGGCTGATCTGGCTTTGGCACCTAACTCCAGGAAAGAGTGAAGAGCTGTGAGTCTCAGGTGGAGATAGGTATCTCTCTCTGGTTAGGAGTTAGGAGTGCCTTAAGTTACTTTTGAAAATTGGACTTGGGCTCCTAAACCACTTAGGCCCACCTGACTATTTTACCCTAAGTGAAAGTGGACCCTGGTTCTGACAGCTAAATTCTAGCACTGGATGCAAATTGGCTAGATCATTGTTAGAAAAAAATTAAAGTTGTGATACTTTGTATTGGACTAGCATGTCAGTTAGATTTCTAATAGTTACAGTAGAACCAAGTTACAATGCCAGTGCAATAAAAGTTCTCACATTGTTACTTTGTCTTTTTACCCTGTTCCTCCAAGGACTGACATTTCCTAGGGTTCTGTCAGAAGAACTGGTCTTTTAAGAATACAAATGACCAACACCATCTTTATGCAATCTGGGAATTTGCTTTGAGTAAGCAAAAGATTAATACTATCAGTGATAACTGAGCTTCACGTATCAATGGAGCATACCAATAACCATTATTGCCATGAAACAAACAACAGGTAATAGGACACAACTTTATTAACAGTCAGTATGGAAAATTAAATAAAAAATGAATGAGTGGAGGGGAAGAGAAGGAACAACAAAAGTACTAGGAGGAACAACACAGGAAGGCAAAAAGAGAAGGAGTACTTGTGGCACCTTAGAGACTAACAAATTTATTTGTAGCTTTCATGAGCTACAGCTCACTTCATTGGATGCTTATGCTCAAATAAATTTGTTAGTCTCTATGGTACCACAAGTACTCCTTTTCTTTTTGCGAATACAGACTAACACAGCTGCTCCTCTGAAAACTGGAAAGCAAGTTTGCCTTGATGTTGATAACTCTCTCCACAAAATAAGAAACAAATTATGCAATTCTGTAGAAATTTGCGTGCAAAACAAAATCTGTACTGCTATTCACAGGAAGAAAGGCAGTTTCACACCATTTGAAGGTACAAATGATCATCATTATGAGTATCCTGGGAAAGGATTAGAACTTCACTTTCTTCAAGACATTCTTGCAACCTGTCATGTGATTCTTCCTAACCTGATGACAATGATGCAGGCAAAATAGCACCCCTTCAGCATCACTCCATTCAGTGTCTGACCACCTGGTCTCTCTGAGCTCACTGATGGCCAGATCTCATTTCTTGATCTTCCATGGGGAAATTTAATTAATTAAACCAGCAGGAGTGGAGTTATTATAGTCCACCAGCAAGAGGGAAGTTTAGTAACTAAGGGGAAAGAAACCTCAAGTAAATTTAAAAATGACGTTATATCCAAAAGACTATATGCTCAATATCATTAGCTAGATGGATCAATCAGTCAGAACATTGGCTTGAGTGGTAAAAAAGCAAACTATAACCCATAAGTTGAATTCAGGTAATGATTCAGAACAGAGTAAGTAAGAGAAATATTAACGTGATATGAAATGAAATGATAACATTAAAGTGAGAATAGAGTTATTTCAGTGAAGTGAGAGACAAACAATCTGAAGCTAATGACTAACCATTTCTTCTTAACTGTATTTAAATGGTGTCCCTTTGCTTTAGAGACATGCATAATTGCGAATTAGGCCAATGTCCCCAAATAAAATTCTCCCTATCCATGCAAACTATAACAGTCCCCTTCATCCATCTCCAGATGTTCAGCTCCTCTCCCCTTCCCCTTTCTGGAGAAGAGCTGCAAAGCCTATGATGCCTTCAGGGTCAGCAAATTCCGACTCTGACAGACCAAGCAATGGTGCGGGAGGGAAAAGACCCAAATCTGAGAGTTGAGGATCCCTCACTGAAAGCACTCTATCTCCAGCCAGCCCTCTACTGGGACAGGATGATCCCAATTTCTTCCAACAGGAGTAGTGGGGGCAACCAACCTGATTAGTTTTAAGATGGAGCTTTATAAATTTATGAATGAGACTATATGATACAATTTCCTGTCATAGCAGGGGATTGGACTGGACTCGACCCAGGAGTTCTCTTCCAGTACTATGTTCCCCAAGGCTCAGGTACCTCACCTCAGCTCAGCTATTGCAGAAACACGTAGCGATGTGCTATATAAAGTAGCCAGGAGGCGAACAATTTGGGACTTCGCAGATTAAAACAAACACTTTGAACTGAATCTGGAAACAAGCTAAAAGCAAATGAAACTTAAGAGCCCAGTTATGATATTGTGTGTGTGTTTGAAGCACTGCTAAGCAAGTTGGCAGCTACATTCTGCTCTGAATTTTCGGCGCGGTTTTCAGGTATAGTTCCAAGCACAATACATTGCAGTAATCCACACTGGAGTGGACACTGGAAGCTACTGGATGCTCAGAACTTTTTTAAAAAACAAAGCATTTATTTAGGTACCTTACATGGATTTAAGAACAGAACCTTAGACTCCTAATTTCAGCCCTGCCCCCTCCATAAATCATGTTAATGAGACAGAACTGAGTGAGATAATATTTACTGTAGCTGTCTGTGGATTGTGAAAATCCCAGTGCTGAGGGCTCACAAAAGGTCCTATTAACACTTACGCCCTGTGTAATGGCCAAAATGTCTGTCCTCTTCAATAGGACTGGGACTTGGTACTTAGAGATTAGGTGGTAATTGGGGCCTTGTGCAGGCCCTCTGTGCTGGGGTGGATTTCATCCTAAATGTGCGCAGTGAGCCACTACATCTGAGTAAATGAATGTTTGCACAGTAGCAACCAGCTATGGGCCTGGACCTCTTTAGGCAAACATAGCAATTATAGCTTTAAAATTAGGCACAGGTGCAAAAACAAATTTGATAATTACAAACGGCTCTCAGAGTTGGAAATACAGAGAAAATGTAAGGAACAGTGATGCTGGTTTTAAGGCACATAAGGACAGAGTAATTAAAAGACAAAAGATTGTGCAGTTTGAGTGTGAATACAAAAAATAAAACCCCCAGTAACAGCACGATAGATCCTCAGAAGTGAATGAGAAACGCTCCAAGGATGTGCTTTAGGTTTTGCTTCTTCAAACTGGTTAAAATACTGTATAATCCTGGGACCTTTTACAAGATACATAGTAGCCCATAATTATCTATCCAAGCATAAGTACATCACCTCTCTACACCTCTATCCAGTTTCCTCTCTTCCAACCTTCCTTCTGTCTCTCTCCTCCCATCTGTGATGGGGTGTACCAACCCCGCACTGAGCCAACAGGGATGAACAAGTCACGGTGGACCCAGGAGGCCATGCCCCCTTTCCTCTGCTGTGCATGCTCCAGGCGGTAAAGCCCGAGGGCCTGGACTATGCTGCAGGTGACTCTCTGACTGCGGAGACTGCCAGGGAAGCCAAGCCACCACGAGCTGAGGAGGTGCCCAGGATACAACCTGTGGTAGGAAGTGACCCAGGCAAGGTAGTAGAAGCTGATGACCCCTAATGGGGAGTTCCCCAGCTTCATAGGGCCCTGTGTGGGAACCCAATGGAGAGGGCAGGGCCAGATTCCCCTACCACCCCTACGGGCCACCAGGCACGACTGCTTTCTGCTCTATGTCCCAGCCCAGAGGCACAGCGGCTATAGACTGTTTGTTTGTCTTGCCCCACCCAAGGGCCACAGACTGATTGCTGTTTTGCTCTGCCCAGGGGGCCGACTCCCTTATTGCTACTGCCATCCCCAGCCAGGAGGCTCAGAGGCTATAGATTGTTTGTTTGTTCTGCTACACCCAGGGGCTACAGAGTGCTGGTCTGCTCTGCCCAAAAAGGCCCAATTCCCCCAATTGCTACTACCTTTCCCAGCCAGCAGGCTTAGGGGCCATAGACTGCTTGTTCGTTTTGTCCTGCCCAGGGGCTACAGATCAACCCCAAGGTGGCCAGGACTCCAGTTGTGGGTGTCGGTCCCAGCCCGGAGGCTCAGGGGCCATAGGCTATTTGTTTACATGGCCCCACCAGAGGACCAGAGCCCACCTTGCTGCAACAACCTGTATTAGCAGGAAAACCAGACCACGATGTGACCAATCCCACACTGGGCCAGTGTGGGCAACCTGGCTCAGCACCCAGAGCCCCAGTTACACCATCTATTTTTCTCCTTTCCGCCTTCTACTATTCTTACTTACCCCTCAGCTACTAACTTCAGTAATCTACCAAACTGCAATAAGGAACACAGAGTCCATTACAGAACCATCTTGCCTGTTGTGTTAATGTCAATTACCTTTTGCTTCCATACATTCAACTCTTTATTCTCCCTGGATGTTAGGAGTGAGTTTATTCTTGTTTTGAGTTGACTGTTGTTACTGAATCTGTACGCATTAAGTTCCCTGTCATGCAGTAGAATGCATTGTTATGGACTGTTTCACCCATGTGATGTTCCAGTGGGACTCTGTGTGGACATTAGGATCTGCAGTAGCAAATCCCATTGCAAGATCATTAGGGCCTTATTTCTTATTATTTTTTTAAAGGCTGTACAATATAAGCTGAGGCTGTTAGTATGTCATCAATATCGTGCCAAATTTTGCACTCATTTACATAGGAGTGAACCTAGAGTAACTCAAAATATATCAAATTTATGACATGAATGGAGTTACTCTGAATTCAATGGCAAAAACACCCTTAAGTTAATGCAGAATTAAGGGTGCTTGGTGGTATGTGGTCCCCCTGGCAGAATGCTGAGCTGAGCAAAACTCAAACTTTTGAAAACCAGGAAATGCACAGCTAAGGTTGCCATTGCAACATTAACTCTGCCCTCTTTCAGCAATATCCTAATATGGCTTCTTAACACACATACCTTTACTGTGCCATTCATACAGTTGCTGAAATGTACATGCTCTTTACCTTCTTTTACCATTTTTATAACTCCTCTCACCCCTATATGGAATAGTGTTAGATGGAACCCTAACACTAGTTTTTTTGAACAGGAAATGACATATTGTTGGCAGTTGTTAGTAGTCATTTAGGCAGTTGTACATATCATGTCTTGCAATTTGCATACTGAGCCAAATTATCCTGTAGTCAGCACTTCCCATGTCATGGTGTATTCTTTGCTCTTGCACAAACTTCTGCATCCTTGTGATCCCGGAATCACCCAAAATGCAAATATTGGCAACCCTGGCAGTGCACACATTTCTTTTTCCTCAGCAATCAAGGTCCCTGCACAGTCAGTTCCAACCCTGCATGCTATGTGTCTTTGAAAGCTCCACATTAACCTACCCTGAGATCAGGAAGTAGCAACAGGCCCCTGCCCTGTTCTTCTCCTCTCCCCCAGGGACAAGTGAGATACAGATTTTGTCAACCAGATTTTGTTCAAGGCTTGCCTACCACCCATCCTCATTTCCCAATCCTCTGGGAAAAATTGACCAATAGAAACCATTTCAGTCCACATCACAGCAATAGTTTACTCTTTAGCTCTGCGCAAAAAAAGCCACACCTAGAAGCTTTTTGAAAAATAGCTATTTTTTCTGGACTTATGTCTCTGGAACCCTTTGCTCAAATGACCCCAAACGTAGGTCACTAACCCTTCTCTGTACTCTCGAAGGTATAGCAGATTCAAGAAAATCTGTGCAATCATGTGGATTTGGGAGTATTCAGAATAGTGGTTCTCAACCCGCAGCCGCTTGCGGCCCATTCAGCACACAGCTGCAGCCCATGTGACATCCTCAGGGCCCTACACATAGTATATATATTGCATGGGGCCACAGAACACATAGAGAACTGCATAGGCAGCCCACAATGGTAAATAGGTTGAGAACCACTGATTTAGAATATTGCCCTTTAAACAGGAAGGCTAGAGGGATGATGGAGGTAAAGGATTCCTCTATACACCCATCTGCACCACAGGAAGCTCTGAAAGGTGTAAGGCGGCCTATACATCTCAATGTGATATTCTCAACTGAATCAGAACACCCTACAGAGATTAATAGAACCTGAAACAATAGCTCTGAGACATGTAAACTGCTCCATTTATCTCTGTGGCTGTTCCAATCCCCCTCCTGAGGGTTTTAGAACCTATGATATGCACAAAATACATCCACGCTTAGCTCCTCACAAGGGTACAGGAGTCAGGACTTCTCCAGATCTTGGCTCATGTGGGAGGCAGGGAAGGGGTCTCAGACCCTCCCAAAAGGGTTAGCCTCCCTCCCACCCCCAGAACTCAGCTCACTTGAAGGTTGAGGGTGGATCCAACCCCTGTAGATGGGCATGGGACCCCCAGATGCTGGCATACACACAGGGAGCAATGTGAGGGGCTCAAGGGGTCAAGGCTCCCCTATCCCAATTCATATGAAGGGGCTGGGAACGGGGCTCAGACCCCCCCCCCCCCAGAGGGCACATACATAGGAAGGGAGAATATGAGGCTCATAGGCACCCTTGTCCTTATTCTCCCTCAGTTCCCCTGCCACTCACCCTTAGGTCCCCCTTCTCAGTGTCCCACTACTCCACTCCCCCTAACCTTCAATCTTCCTCACCTGAGACCTTTCTCCCCATTTACCCCCCCCACCATAAAACCCTCCCTTCTCTGATGCCCCAAACCTCTTTCCCCAAATACCCCAGTCCTACCTAGTACCTCTCCCCTTCCAGGAAGCATTCACACACATCTATCTTATTTTCCAGAAGACTTTGACCAGGTCTATACTACACACTTCCTTTGGTATAACTACATCACTCAGGGGTGTGGAAAAACATAATTATACTGACCTTAACTCCCCATGTAGACAGTGCTACGTCAGCAGGAGAGCTTCTCCCACTGACATAGCTACTGCCCCTCGGGGAGGTGCAGTTCTTAAAGTTGGCTAAGACTATAGCATCTTCACCAGAAGCGCTACAGCTGGGCAGCTGCATTGGTGCAGCTGTCCTGATGCAAGTTTGTAGCATAGTCTTGCCCTTAGATTACATTCTCCTCAAACTAAAATTGCCAGTCATGACTCACAAATTGTAGCAACCTCCAGCCACTCAGTCCAAAACTCCTTTTGCCTTAGGTGTGAGCTTGCGATTAATTTTTCCTTAGTTATGTTAACTAAAGAGTGAGTTCACACCCATCAGCCTCAAGCAAATCTGTGATTCATCTAGAGAGACAAGGTGGGTGAGGTAATATCTTTTATTGGACCAACTCCTTTTGGTCAGAGAGACAAGCATTCAACCAGTCATTAGTGCTTCTCAATTCAACAGTACAAGGCCACAGAAGGAAACCAGCTTTTCTGGGGACCTGTCACTCAGGAACCCCCTTGGTGAAATGATCCAAATTTGGTTCATTAACACTACCCTGCATGCTCAAATTTCAAAGCAATCCCAAGTAACTGTTCAGATTTTAGAGCACTTATAAGAATTGAACTTTAAAGCATATAAAATGGCAGAAATGGAAACCTTCTAGCCATTTTTCTGTATTGGTATTTTTCTGTATTGGTTCAGTATTGGTATTTGCATACTCTAAAAATGTACATTTTCCTAAATACACTTCTCAGTTTGGGTCCCCCAAAGATTCAGTGGGTGCCATCCATTACCTTGGGTAAACACTTGACAGACAGAGACCATTTTCACATCAACAATTTGATTTGAGCAAAAAAAAACCCAACTAGAAACTTTTTGGAAAATGTCTTATATTTTGGTGGGAGGCTTATATCTCTGTAATCCCTTTCTTAAATGACCCAAATTAGGGGCACTCCAGCCTACTGTTTCTTGAGGCACCCCAAATTTCAAAGGAGTCTGACTAAGCATGCCAATTTTAGAGGACTTAGAAAGGTTGACCTTTAAACAGAAGTCATGATGCAAACTTAACTATAGTTGCACTGCTGTGCCACTATAATATATGCCCATGTCACTGAGAACAGCGCATGGCCTACTAGTGTAAATATAGTAACATTTTCTAAGTGTTTTGAAAGGTGAAGTAACCTAACATTTACACAGAATCAAGCTACGAGAAAAATGCATCATCCATGATTCTGCACTTCCCCCACAGGAAGACTTCCAAAAGGAACCAAATAACAGTGAGATAAAGAGCCTGATTCTGCAGTTGAGACTCAGGCAAACCTCACTGGGAATTTTATCTGGTTTAAGCCAAGAGGATCAGTTACCAAATACGGTAAAATAGATCAAGGAACTCTGATACTGGCTTAATCCAATGGTGTGTGACAGGAAAAATAAGTGGTTCATGATCTGCATCATTCTAAGAATCTGAATGCTTACATATCAGAGAGAAGAGTATCAGAGGTCTAAACAGAAATAGTGAATTGAATATTAGGTGCTTGATATTTTTCTAAAATGTATCTTTCACATGGTACTGCCAACTGAAGTTGACAATGAGTGTGCCAAGACAAGGAGGTCTAGGTCTAGGTAATCCGCTTTTAGGCAGTTTTTGTTTCAGTGAGCATCTTTTGGTATGAGCACAGCATTGGAACTATAGAAGGCCAAAAAGGTGCACAAGTGATTTTGGGGTGCCTTAAACAAGGCCCTGACATCTTGTTCATATTATTACATACACTGCTTCTAATAACTCAGTAGTTCAGCACTGTAAAGAGAAAAGCATAAATTCTCAGTGCACAAAGCAACATTCCAAGGAAGACAACTACCTATTGGTGGCATACAGATGGACAGAAATAAAATGTAGTTATGAAAAATGTGCCCTAAGATAGCAAGATCTCTTGCAAGAGCCTCAGCCATGCTGTTATATTCTCATTTTGAAAACAGTAATACATCAATACATCAATATAAAGTTCTGCCTCCGAGGAACAGTTCTGTCTCAGTTTGGCAGTACATTACCATGACCTTTTCCCTGCTCTCTGGCCTCCAGAAAGGTCTCATTTTGGCTCCTTTGCCAAATCTCTGCTGTCCAGTCCAGCAAGTGCAGTATGGCTTGTCCATCCTAACCCAGATAGCAAATTTCTACCTCATCAGCCCAAAAATGTCATCTCATTACTGCTTTCACATCGGGATTTCAGCAGCCATACTCTCAGATTATGCCTCCTATTCAGTTAGCCAGTTTTCCTGTGGCTTGCTGAGTCTGAGATGTGAGAAAGCTTAAAAACACCAGCTCCTCTGAAGATCCTGAGAGAAATTTGCACTCAAGCATTTTCCAGATAAAATCAATGCTAAGGAGGCTGTATCAGTGTTCCACAGGCTTCTAATAACTCAGTAGTACAAAGGCTTAATGCCAGTGCCTCAGTTGGCAGCCATCCCTTGGAAACAGAAGTAGAAAGTTTTATGCTCCAACAGCCAGAATCCTGCTGCCACCACAAATGCATCGGGGCTTGAGAAGTGGATGGCACAGAGGAAATGACATCACAGTCTTTTAAGTGTCATGCTATTTTAGTGTTGTGTTGCTATTTTTTTCATTTGAGTGGTCAGTGTAAGGATTTGGCAGGCATTTTAAATGTTGGAAAGGATTTTCTTTAAAAAAATACATTTTCACATTTTAAAAGGTAGATACCTCAGAAACAGATTGTGGTAGACATGGGACTTGAGAATAACCATCAACAGCACTTATTAAAAATAGGGAAGAAGTGATTTCTTTAGGCTAAGGAAATATAAAAAGGTTACTCCACATTTATGCAATATATCCTCATCATGAAAGAGAACATGATGACTGTTGTACTCACATTAGTGTTTTAGATGTGTTGGAATTACCTCTAGACCATTTAAAGATACTGCTAATGGAATTGAACACAACAGAAGAAATGCTCACATCTCTTTAATTACAAAAGCTGAAAAATGCAAACTAAATATTGAACACAATTAGTGATTTGGAAGTCATGCCTGTGAAATCGTGCTCATTTTAGGATTTGAGAACATATTCTTTTTAATTCGTGTTTCTCAGCCCAAAAGCCTATTCTAAGTTTTAGGTTAGCAGATTGGGCAATAAAATTATGGGATCTCAAGCAAAAAGAAAATAAAAGGATTACAATTAGATTTTGAAATTCTGTTGGCTTGAATGTTCAACACGATTTCAAATGAAGCAGGTTGTCTTACCAGTTTTCAGACTTCTTCCCCCCCTTTTGAGTGAAAACTCAGCAGGTGACTTCAACATTGTCTAAAACTTGGGAGTAATGAGGCATAAGTATAGGCAGGCATGTACCAAATATGACACAGCATAACATTTCATTTGCCTACAGACAGTACGTACTTTGACAGCTGGCAAGGGCATTCTCTTCAGTCCCCTTAGGACTTTTGTTATTGCATTGCTACATATGTATCTAATTGAGCCCACTAGATTAGGGTCCAATCAAGCTCTGACTGAAATCAATAAGTGTCTTTCCATTGACTTCAGTGAATCGGGAGCAAGCCGTTAGTGAACCAACTGTGCACGATTCACCTCTCATGTTGATGTGACTTAGATAGGAGAGAATGTGCCATTCCACCAGGAATAAGAAAAGAATATCTAAGAGGACGTATGACAGAAATGAAATAGGTACCAGCTAGAAAAGCCAGAGAGGCACCAATAGCAGATAGCTACAAAATAACCATAGCAAAATTGCTTTGCAGAATTTAAAGGGCCAGACCCAGGAAGGCATGCTCAGGAAAGAATTCATATAGGAGGACAACCCTACATAGTGGTGAGTTAGTAGGAGCCAGGTAGTTACAAAATAAGGTGTTTGTGCAGAATGAGCTACTTGTGTGTATATTATCCCTGTAAATAGGATATAATTCCACTTAACTCAAGGGAGTTACACTGTTATAAATGAGAAGAGTTCAGGCCTTTTGAACATAATGAGATGTCTACGATAGTAGATCACTGTTACTTATAGAATTTAGCAAGTGCACTAGATGGTTTACAGGCAAGTATAAAGGCAAGGTCTCCCTCTGAGGAGTGTGGGTTGTGGCTTAGTCACTGTGGATGTCATTCTGATATCAGTTACACCTGTATAGATCAGGAGCAACAACATAGAATTCCACCAGTGTAACGATGGGGTAAGAGAGATCAGAATCAGGCCCTGTATGTCTACATTTCAAATTGTTAGCTTCCCTCCTGGCTGGAAGACTTCATTAGATGTTGACAGATGCAATCCTCATTTCTATTTTTGGAGGCGGGGTTAAAATTCAGAAATGCCGACATGTTTCCATTTATTCCCAGAGCCTGACTACAGGTCTACACTACAAACAAATGTTTGCATTATTCCCAGAGCCTCAGCTGTGAACTGGAAAATTCAGGGCATTGCCATGCCAGTGAGCTCACTAAACACGCATCTTTGTTTCTAGAACGCCCATCTCAATAAATTAATGACACAATGAAGCTTTTTAAACTGGGGCCGGGTTTTCCTAGCTGGTCTAGATCCAGAGGGATATTTTAACTTGTAACCATGACTAACAGCACACTATATGTATTTTTTCTGGGTCAGATTTTGATTTGTCCTAACTCAGCTCTTCTGGGAAATAAAGGGGTATAAGAACCTATAAACCCATGTGTGTTTCTGTGTGTGCACACATTAGGGTTCCCTGCACCATGGTTTGGTGGAGGCGGCAAGAGAAGGAACCAGGAGTGGGGCTGTATGGCCAATACACATCATGGAGAAAGTGGGAGAGGAAGGGCTGAACCTTGGCCCCACCCCACAATGCGCTAGCCAGCAATGCTGAGCCAAGATGGGGGAGAAGTAATTTTGCAGGACTGCTGTAAATTGGTTCTCCTCCCCATCCCCTTGTGTCCCAAAGGGAGTGAGGAGCAAGGATGGAATCTAAGGGCAGGTCTACACTTGAAATGGTGCATCGATACAGTTGCGCTGCTGTAGTGCTGAAGAGAAGGTGCTCCTACTCCAATGGGAGAGCTTCTCCCATTGGCATAGTTAATCCACCTCCCTGAGAGTCAGTAGCTACGTTGACGGGAGTAGCTCTCCCATCGACATAGCTCTGTCTACATGGGGGGTGGGAGGCCTAGGCTGGTATACTTACACGTGAAAAATCCATACCCCTGAGCAACTTAGTTATACTGCTATAGGTCTGTAGTGTAGACCTGGCCTAACTATGGCATGAGTCCTTCCTGGGGCTCTTCCTATGGTGGGAGCAGCTATTTGCCACTAGACATAGACTCAAGTCTTAATCTAATCCCATGTACACTTGTGCCTGGTCACTTGAGAAGTATGATTGACATCTATTTCCCTGCGCATATTGTGAAGAGAAAGAGTGGGCAATAAGATAAACAGGACAAATAAAGAGGATTTCTGAAGACAGAGGAAGGAGATTACAGACACAGGAACTGGTAGTAAAAGAGGGGACAAATGATAAACAGCATGATAAGAAACACAAATGGTGGAAGAGGGGAGAACAGAAAGGGAAACATTTTTGGGTGTACAATGTATTATATTAATAGTAATTCCTCAAAATATGGACCCAAACCTGCAAACTTTACTTATGAGAGTGGGGCTATGCATGGGACTGAATATGGGTAACATTTTAAAAAATGCAAAAGGGTGGGATTCACGAGAGGACTTAGATGTTGCAACACTGAGCGTTGTGGCACCTAGCTTTTAGGTACCTAGAAAATCACAGGAACAACACTGAGATCTACAAAGCCTGAGTTAGGTGCTTCGGTTCCCTACACAAAGAATGGGGAGAGATAAGTACCTAAGAATATGATTCACAAAAGCCAGTCAGTCGGTGGGGCAATGCCTACACAAGCCAATGGGAGATGCCAAAGGTAAGGGTGTGTCTTAAGCCACTCCCCATTCACAGAAATAGGCGCCTATGTCTGGTCCGCTTATCTCTGCTAGTGATCCATGAATAGGAACCTGCTGCCTGGAGTCAGGCAGTTTAGGTTCCTAAGGCGTTTCTTGTGGGAATGAGTTAGGCACCTGCCTCACTCCATACAAAATGGAGATTGGGAGAGGGAAGTGGTGGTGGTGCCACCCACCTACTAACTTTTATCTCACTAGCTAGAGCTCCTGCCTGGGGTGTGGGAGACACCGGTTCAATTTCCCTTTTACTGCCTGAGGGAGAAAAATAATTCGAACATGGGTCTGCCATCATTCAAGAAAGTGCTTTAAACACTGAGATATGGGATATTCTTTTGTGGGGAGGAGCTCCCTCGGTCTCTCCTGTTGAAGCTGTTCCACTCTAGATAAATAATAAAAGAGTAATTGGAGTGGGGAGACTGGACCCTGGGTCTACCACTTTTCCAGGTAGGTGCCCTGACCTGCAGAGTCATTCTCCCTCTCTCACTCACTGACTATCTAAGTGTTTATCCACAGTGGAGCAGTCATTGGGCCAAAGAGGAAGAGCAAGAATGATTCTGCAGTCCATTGGTTAGGGCTTCCACCTGGAAGGTGGGAGACTCTAGATCCAATCACTCTTTATTTAGCCATAGTGAAACAGCTATGCTCTCCTGAAGGGTTGCAGCTCCCTGTTTAAATCTGTTCTCCCACTCTGGCAGCGAGAAAGGAATTGAACCTGCACCTCCCAAATCCTAGGTGATTGCTCCAACCACTGGGCTGAAAGTTATAAGGTGGGCAAACCTGCCTCCTATGGCTAGATTTTGAATGGGAGTCAATTAGGTAGCCATTCTCAGAGGCCACCTATTAGATCAGGCCCCATTTGTGACTAAGACATACAGAGACCTGTCCTCCCCTGGTTCGTGAATTGCTCTGTGACTTAGCCAGGAGATAGCTGCCCGATGCCTAGAGTGAGCAGCAGTGTGCGTGCCACAGTGTCTAAAGCTTAAGCACAGAGGGAAATTTTACAGCAGAAACTTAGGCACCAAATGAGTTTAGATGCCCACCAGGTTAGGTGGCAGTCAGATGAGGGTTGTGCGTGGCACTTCGGTGGTCCACAAAAGGACGTAGGCATCTAACTCTGGAGTTTAGGCACCTAAGTTGCTTTGTGGATCACACACTAAGTTCCTACTTCCAATGAGACTTAGGAGCATTTGAAAACAGGATTTAAGTCCCAAGTCACTGAGGCATTTTTAGAAAATTTTACCCAATTTGCCTAAAGCTTTGCAGGATCAGGCCCTAGGCTGTAACTGTATGATGCTATCATAGGTCTGGTGAGGTGAAAAAAACACCACTCAAATTTATTATTTCTGCTGTTCTTATTCTCATAAAACTCCTGTTGACTTCTGTGGGAAATACATACATGTGAGGTTGTCAGGTTAGGTCTATTAGCACACTCGCATGCAAGTTAGGAGTTCATTAGTCCTATATTATAATTTACTGTCAAATAGTTTTTTAAATATTGTGTTAGTGTCTTAAACTGTATTACATTTTCTATTGCCTTTGATTACAGTATCATGCCTATGTTTGTGCTTTGCATTCTTATTGTGCATTCAGGACTGACATCAGCTGCTTTTCATATGGTACTTGTCTCTTTGACTCTTCCTTAGCACTGTGAATATATATAGAACCAATTCCTTAACAGGACATATCCCTGTCTTTGATAATTTATTTCTGGTAAAAGAACCGTTTCCTCTATTTGTTATAGAGCATTAGTAGAAAAGGGGCCCAATCCATCAAGGCTTACTCCTGCAAGCCCTTTCTTGTGCAAGTAGTGCATTTATTCATCGTCCCCATTTGCTTGTTGCATGTGATAAGAAAAAAAAGCTTTTTGTTGGGTAACTTTAACTTGGAAATGTGATTTTGGGAAAACAGATACGTGGCCATATTTAAAAAAATATAAATGTGTGGAAGCTTCAAAATTAATCTGGAAATAAGTCACTCTGAAAAATCTGCCCGTTACCCTTGTTGTGAAAGCTCTAGGAAGAGAACTACTGGCATGGATAACAGACGTAGTGTAATGTGTAGTGCATTAATTTGCAAGTGTCTGAGGGTTGAATTCAGACTGGACAAATACTCCAAAATCTCTGCCTGTTAAGTCACAGTAATTCCGCCACCCTGGCACTTGTGGAGTGATACGTTACTCCACAAACAGTCCTATTGAAATCAATGGGAATACTCCTGGAGTAAGGCACTAGCTGCGAGTAAAGGTGGCAGAGCCTGACCCCGAGAATAAAAATGATTCCCAACAGGGCTACAAAAACAGATGTGTGTGCCATATAAACCTAAAACTGCATCTCTAAAATGAACCAATGAAGAGAATCTATCTGTATTGGCATGAAATGCAATCAACAAACGTAGTGTCTGAGAGCTAAAACACGGGAGTGATGTGCAGCTCCATTGCTTCAGATGGAGCCTGTGGAAAATGCTTCCTGGAGCTCTCTGATGTCTGTGGGAGTCCATAAACTGCCTCCACCCTTTTAAAGAGTACAACATAGTCTCTTCTGTGTCTGGCTACCAATTGCTGGGGGAGTTCACCCATGACTGCCTGACATGTAAAGGGGATCCACAGTCCTGCCTACTTCCTAGTCTTACACTTTTTGGACAATCTGCTTCCATGGGGAGCCACTTGGTAGCATCTTCTGTATGGCCCTGAGTACAGGGCTTGAAATCCTGGCTGGTTCATGTATAGACTTGTGCAATGGGGGACAGGAAAGAGACTCGTCCTTACTCCTTCCCCTGCCCCATTGCACAGTTATGTACAGGCTAGCCACAATCTATCCTTGGAATGCTGATTTTGAAACAGGGCTCTAGATCATGTAATA
The DNA here is from genome assembly GCF_965140285.1 of Lepidochelys kempii. NCBI lineage: Eukaryota > Metazoa > Chordata > Testudines > Cheloniidae > Lepidochelys > Lepidochelys kempii. Next base: position 103,844,166 of record NC_136381.1, on the reverse strand, counting down.
CACTCACACAAATTTATATACACATAACCAGATTCTAACAGCCTTACTCACATGGAGTAGTACAGTTCTTTGTGAGTAGCTTCATTGATTTCATTTGGAATAACTGTAATTTGTAGTATTTTGTTACCCACAGTGAATAAGGATATCGAAATCTGGCCCTATAAGTAGTAGTAGCCATGGACTGTTGGGGACTGTTCTAACAGATGTCACTAGAAGGCTCAAAGGCACAAAATGTGCAGAAATTGCTTGAAGATTTAGAAATATTTTTGAAGGGTTTCTAAAATATTTTGGACCCAGTGATGGCCCAAGTCTGCCACCCTTTACTTATTTTTAAGAGAAATGCAATTGTTTTCAATAATTTGCTTGCAGAGTAAAGTACTATTCAGCATTAGGGTGGCAGAACCAAACCCTAACTGAAAGAATGAATAAATAAAAGAGAAGTTCTAACTGTTAAGCAATCTAGAAGAAACACTAATGTAAACCGATATAATAGACAATTGTCAGGTGAAAATTTAGACCTAAAATCTGTTTTACTTCAGAATTGTTATAATCTGTAAGGCCATGTTCTCTCCATTCTAGATAACTATTTATAACTGCCCACTATTCTCACTGAGAATTAAAAAAAATATATATTATGTAAGACATATTGGATATATTTATGGAAACCAACGAGAAATGCACCCAAATCTATTTGTGAGCATATCCATTTTTGTGCAGTCCTCCTCATATGTGCTCACACAAAACAGGTAACAGCATGCAAATACCAGCACAGGTGTTCAGTTACTCATTTTGCCTACACAGAAGCATACACCCACTAATTTATGAGTGTATTTATGGAAACCAGATGAAAAGCATTATTGTTACAAAACAAGTATCGGTTAACAGCTCTACTGACATAATCAGCAATGCTGTTCCACAAACAAGGAAGTAAGCAAAACAGAGACATGTTGGCTTGTACTCTATAAGAAACAGACAAGGGAAAATATCAGTATTTTCCAAAGAGCAAAGTTGGTATCAAGGAAAGTAATTTTCTAGATCCTAGAGACCAGATTTTGCCATCATTGCTCACATTGAGTAGTACCTTATTCCAGGATTAGTCCCCTGGGACAGACAAAAGTAGACAATACTCTATATGAGTAAGGGTGGTAGAATCCAGTCCTAGAAGGGTTTCTCAAACAAGACAAAAATTACTCAGAGAAGGACATGAAAGTAAAAGTATATGGAACTGGGCTAACACATTTAGTCAGTGGACAGTGAGAGAGAGACAGCATAATATACTGTATTGAATAAGGTTATTAACTTGTGTACTGCCTTATCTACTACAAAATTATTAAATATATCATGCCAATTTGGGAAGCAAATTGTTTTCTGTATTACATCCAAATGATTGCAAGCAATTGCATTTGGAATTATTTAATTAAATATTTACTTTAACATTTCTATTGTGCACAATGAGTGACTCATCTGATATAATAATCTGGTTCAACATAATTTAGATTATGACCTTTATGACTCAGTAAAAGCTTTTAACATTTTTGATTTAGGAACACCAGTGAACATAAATATAATGGTTTTGTAACAATACATCTTATCTCTTGTCATGATTCCCAGTTTGTCATCCTTTACTTAGGATTGACATTGACTGGTAATGGTTTTAGTTGCATCTGAAACTGATGAGACTTGAACAAAAGTATTCACACATTTTGGAATTAATTCTAAGCAAGTCAAGAAATTTTTTAAAAATGTATATATGCATTTACATGTCCATGTGGATTATATATTTGTGTGTGTATATATATTACATACACACTAACACACACACCCACACAACAGCAAAAGTACCATAGAGTACCACTGATAAAGACTTGATTCTTGAATATCCATAGAAACTTGCTGTGTCTTTTACCTTTTTTTTAAACTGGTAAGCAATGTAAGCTCAAAATAAATTGAAATGCCAGAAAAATCTCTGCCATAGTCTAAAACTGATAATCAGTTTAGAAAAAATAAATCATTAAGTGAAACCCACTAGAATTATGAAACAGATACTTAATAAAGGAATACATCTGTGGAAAAACGGTATTGCGTAGAATTTCATATAAATTCTAACTATATGCGTGTACAACACTACTTAGCATAATCCTGCTTGGGATCTTTAGGCCTACTAGAATGCAAATAAATAATGTATGTACTATAAGCTCTCTAAAATGAGCAATAATACTTAGCATTTTCCATCTTCAAGACTATGTACAAACAACCTAATCCTCACAACACCCCTGTGAGGTAGGTATATAAGTGTTATTATCCCCATTTTACAGAGGGGGAAATTCATTCCATCACTGGTTGCCTCTCCAAGGGAAGTTAGCACGAGCAATCTCCACCGAAGCTGAGGGCATTGAGCCCCTTGCAGAATCAGATACTAAGTTACTTGCCCATAGCCCTACAGCATGACATGCCAGAGCTAGGAGTAGAGCTTAGGGAGTTTCCAGCTGCCTAAATTGCCCCAAAGGATTGAGCCATGCAGCCTCAAGAAAAAAATAAAAGTACTGTACAGCAGTCCTACAATATGCTTTTTTCTTTTCATAAGGCTGCTGACACCTTTGGTATCTAAGAAAAAGGGACAGTATCTGACCATTAGCTAGATCCCCTTGTGTAGTAACATTATAGCAAGATTCTCACAAGATGCACTGTGTTCCAATGTAATAATCGCAAAGCTTTCATTTTCATGGTCCTATATTCAAAATCCAGTGAGTGACCCTCTCTCTTCAACTGAGTGAAAAAACATCAAATACTTATATGATCACAATCATGATCACGTTTTGTTAATATAAAATATGAATTAAGGTACACAGCCATCTTGTTTATGCCCAGAATTAGACCGCTTTTAAATTGGGATAATCTGGTAGAGTGCACTTTCTTTTTTCTTTTAGTTCAGCAATTCATTGCCCTGAAATTTTCTAAAAATATATATAGCTGTCATTTTGATAGGATCTAAAAAAAAAAAAAGAGCCTAATTCTGCTCTCTCTCACACCAGTGTAAATCAGGAGTAACTCCACTGAAGTCAATGGCATAGGTGCTGGAACTAGAGGTGCTGGGGGTGTGGCAGCCGCATCCCGTAGCTTTGAAGTGGCTTCCATCATATCCAGGGTTTACAGTTTGGTTCAATGGCTCTCAGCACCCCCACTATACAAATTGTTCCAGCACCTCTGGTCAGTGGGGATACACTGGTGCAAAACTGGTGTAGGTGAAGTCAGAATCAGGCCCTATGCCTGTTTCAACACCTGCAGCTACTCTAACTCAGCAAATAACTAAAAAATGCCATGCCTTCATATAAAGACCCTGAATGACAAGTTTGTTTCATGTACCCCTAGAGCTATGCACATACCTGATTTTATGACTGATGACTTTGCCATTCACTATGTTAGTGTTACACACAGATGTAAATAGCAGGCAACTCTTTTGACTTCTGCAGAATTAGAGAAAGAGGAAAAAAATAAAACCACAATATCCTCCAGATGACAGCGTACACGCAGAGAAACATATAAAAGGCAACCAAATTGGCTTCTGTAGCTTTAAAAGAAAAAACGTCTTTGCCAAGGAAGGACAAACTAGGTAGGGGAGTATCTTTTATATTTAGCTTTAGAGGGATAACATATACAAAAGAGATGTGTAAAAAAATACACGTAAAAGTAGTTAAAAGTGTCTTGATATGTTGCAAGTGTTAATGGTTTTTTAATGTAGGTGCAAATGAATGTTTCTAAAGGCTCGCTGGTATTCATTTTACATTTTTTGCCTTGTTTTTCAATACAAAATCCACAGGTAGCCTTTGATCTGTCCATCCTATTTCCATATGGCCCTATTTTAAAATATATATTGCACAGCAGACAAAAAGACAATGTCAGCTATATCTGAGTCTATTTTTTATTATACATTCTTTAACACCTTTCTAAAATATCTCTTTCTATGTTTAAAAATGAAATCACTAAGCCTCCTGATTTTGTCCTCTTTTATTTCAAAAACTGAAATTTCTTCCTTTATTTTTTGAACAGAGCTGTAGTTAACATAGCTTTTAGTTTTCTTCCTTGTTTGCACATCACGTCATCTGCTGCCAGCACAGCTCATGTGTTTTCAGAGTTTACTGATCACCAGAGGGAGCTCACACCTTATTTGTGTAGGTCCTATAAAATAGAGGATCTTCAGAACAAGATTTTTGGAAAGTGACTAGGGCATTTTGGTTTTGAAATGCAGTGGCACAGGCATCATCACCAGATCTAACAGTTGTAAACTTAGTCAAATGTGAGGTCTTAGTCCCTGGTTTAGCAATATATTTAAGTATGTGCTTAGCTTTAAGAATGGATGTAGTCTTATTGAAGTCAATGGACATTTCTTGTGCTTAAATGCTTTGTGAAATCAGGATCATAAAAATGCACAGAATTCAACATTCATCCTCAACTGGTTTGAATTAAGTGATGTGGGCTGTGACATAAATGAACAACTGTGTTTATTAGCTGAATTACTGCTAATAAATTTGTTCCCAAATCTTGTGATGCAATAGTTTGAGTAACAGGTAGCTTATTCAAGTGATCTAAATAGAATTTTTTAAAAAATGTAGCTAGTAACTGATAAGTGTTTTGAGGACAGTCATTTTGACACAGCAGTGCTTCCAAATGCTGCTTTTCCTTCTCCAACACAGCTCTTCTTTCCCTGTTTCAGCAATAAAATGGTTTTAGCAGTCTGCAATTTTTACTGTGGCTTTAATATTTCTGCACCTAGGGGTAATTAAGAGACATTCAAATACTGTTTGAAAATAAGGTGTTAACCTTATTCTGACTTGCAAGTGCGCCAATTAGAAGTCATTGACATCAATCTGCTGTGAGTAACCTTAGTCTCGTATCTGACTCTGGTATTAGAATAATCAAGGAACGCAATTCAGAAATAATATTACATCCTGCATTTTATTCAATTCCATATGACAAAAATAGTAACCTAGACTAAGACATCCATTTCAATCAGTAGATGTGTCAAGCCAACAAGATTTAATAATAAAAAATATTGGATCTAGGTAACAATTCCCAGCTGGTTCAGGGAGGCTCCTAGCCCTACATGGTATCGCAGTATAAAAATAGTGTCTCTCTTCACCATGCAGAGAGGAATGACCTAACCCTGAATACAAAATGGGGTCAGTCTTACTGTACCATCATCAACCATCTTATATACAACACTTTACATCTCTTTTTTAAGTTATACACATCCTTTAGGGAGAAGAGATAATACTACATGGTACCAAATACTAACAAAAAAGATCACACAAAAAATGACACAGATAAATAAAAACATTCAATTGCTGAAATACAGCAACATTAAGCCACCTCAGTTTTCTTTTTTTCCAATGCTTTGAAACATCCCCAAAGAATCCACATACTGTGATCAAAGATGTTATGTTATAGGGATGTTTTGTATATCTATCTATCTATCTCTATAATATATATATCACCACTGTAGAAAACAGAGCTGTATAGTTCATTGTTCATTTCCAACAGAAACAAACAGCTAATAAGTCTTCGAAACCATTTTCATTCAATTACATGATGGCAGAAATAGTCCATCCTCTTACAGTAATGGTTTTTGTTGTATAAGAAAGAGATTGTCCTATTTTTTCAGTCGCAACTGAGAAGACCTCACTATCTGATTCTTTCTTCGGGGCATAAAACTCCTTGGGCTGTTACCCAGCTACCCATAATATCCCTTGAACAATTTTGCTGGACAGAAGTTCATAGTGTCAGATTCCACCATACTTGTAATGCACAAAAATGAGGTAGTACACAAAACATTTACTGTTCAAGTTTTGATTAAGCCCCAGCCTCCCAGCTTAAGAGTGGAACCATTCCCTTTATTTACTTGGTGTAATTTAAACAATGTAATAAACATAAAATATTAGAATAATCAGAGTACATTGTGCTTTGTAGTAATCTGAGGAGATAATCAGCAAGAATTGGGAATCACTTCAGGGTATTTTAAAGTTGTGACTGATCATACAGCCAAACTCTTTATATTTTGTTCCCAGTTATGTTGTGCACAATACCAGTGCTATTAGGCAGTCAACGTCTTGCTTGTGGGTGTGTGAGAAAGAGACAGAACAGATTACAGTAAAATTAAACCTACACAATGTTCTCTTTAGTCTCTCCTAGGCTTGCATTGATATCACACTCCTAAAATGAATTTATCAAACTTCTGTTGGGGATGGCCACATTTTGGAATAGGCTTTGTAGAAACATTAAATGAGTAATTTCAATTTAGGAAATGGCAGGCCCCATTTTACTTAAGGATCCAACAGTTCATGGTGGCTTTTCTGTTTAACTAGCATAGGTCTCTCATATTGTTTGACCTGATGACAAAACAAGAAACTGAAACAGTTTTTTCCCCCAATTCTCCTTCAGTCAAAGTACTATTTATAAAATAGTTTACATCTTTGTTCAGTTTCAAATTATAGACAAACCTCCCTAATACAAAATACTAAAAGTGCAATAGTATAAATTAAGAGTTTGCAACCACATTATACAAACATTACCTTTTTATTGTACAGTTTTGATAACATGAAATATTTACTCACAACTGTTTATAATGTTGTGAATAATTTATGGTGATAAGGTTTGTCTGTAACTTGTTTTCCAATCATTGAGTTAAAGTCCACACTACATTTTTCATTTAATAGAACAACTGTCCACATAGCAGCTACAAATATTTAAATTAAAAAAAAAGAAAAAAAAAAGGTTTGTTACTGACGGGTACTTGCACATGAAAAGCATGCTATCTTTCCCATAAAACTTCACAATTTTGCCTGCATTGAAATAAACCACTTATTTATAGTAAACCAAAATTTGCTTTTAAAAAAAAATCACATAGCCAGATGTATTTTGCAGTACAAAAGCTTCATTTAAGGTTGGGCCAAGTATATTGTCTGTTACCCGCATAATCTTAACTTTATAAATACTACAGACAAGGATACTGTAATAATACACACAGCATTGGGGTACTAATCACTTACTTAAGATTAAGATTCCTAAAAACATAGTTCAAGTGTCTAACTAATTTGAATAAAACCAGCAAAAAAGTTTGACAGGAATGCCATAGTGAAGCCCCCTTTTCTCAGTTGATATTAATATTTTAAGAAGCAAAGTGGACGTAGTCTAGACTCTTTCTGTCCCTAATGCAGTTATCCAATGATTTTTTTGTTTTTGTTAACTTAAATTAAAAAAGTTTTAAAGTTCTCAATAACAGTCAAACTCACTGTTGAAAGAAGTACCATGCAGATCTTGCAAGACAACTTTTCAGCAGCCATAAAGTTACGTATTTCTGCTATGGGAAAATTTTAAAGGGAACCTATGTATTTAGGTCAGGAAACTAATCTTAACTTCAAAAACTGTACATGAAATAGAACAAATGTTGTGTTGAGTAGTGGTCCAACAGTTATTTGTACTCAATGCTTTTAATTTATGCCAATCTCTTTGTTATCCTCAATAAATCTTGTGAATGGACGACTGGCTCCAGTTTCAGAACTTGCTTTGTCCAGACCAACAATGGGAGGGCTGCTGCCAGTGCGAGCTTTGTCCATGCCACTGGTAATGTTACTTAAAGATGGAATGGCACTTCCACCTAAACTTACTGGGAGCTGGGGAATGCCTCCGTTCTGTATGACAGAAATCTCATTGTTCTTCATAGCAAGTCCATTAGTGATAGCTGCAGCATACTGGTTCCAAAAATTTGGGTCAACATTCATTGCTCGAGCTGCCAAATCCTTTTGGAACATTTCAGAAAACTTCAGAGCATCACCACCTAACAAAGCCATTGGGTTTTCCACGGATAGTCGACGACCACGTCTTGCAGGGGCATTATTCCACATATGAGTTCCCATGTGAACCTGTATCGAAAATAGAAATGGGAAACATCTACAAATTAGCACATTTCAATAAGCTAGTTGGTCTGAATATTCGGTATAGCAATTAAAATAAAACAAAGAGAAAAAAAGCCATCCTTAAATTCACATTTAATGAATTAGATTACAATTATTTTGCCAAGCAGTATTCTTAGGGACAATGGGAGTTGTAGTCCACATTAAAATTTTTAAAAAATATTCAGATAAGACATCAACCTATACATGTTTCTTTTCACTGAAAACAAATACAATGCTACAACAACAAAGAATACGAATCCTTCAGGTTAGACAATTTCAGATGCCAACTGGAAGTTCTGATATGCATAAAAACACAAGACCACCTTGAGAATTACTAGGCCTAGGGGCACTTAGAAGTCTGAAGCCCTCTTACCCCATCTAATTGTTATTTCCTCTGCCCTTGACCTTTTTGTGTCCTCCTGTCTTTCTCTCCTCTGGCCTCTTAATATTTCTCCAGACACTACTTCATTCATTCTTATTCTCTTTCCTCAAACATTCTATACATTAAAAAATATTTTTGGGCACTTACTAAGGCATGGCCCCTGATGCCTCTAACCTCCTGATGCTTACCTGAGTTGTGAGGACGAGAGATGGTGCTCCCGTGATACATCATTTTATGTCCCTGAGTACCAGCTTACCAACCTGCATAGTGACACATGCACTACATGCAGAGTGGAAACTGGACTGTGTAACAGAGGCATCCCAGTAAGCTCTGGGTAACTGGAGGAGCATTGCTTATAATCTTACTACACAACAACAAGAGGAGAGAAGGCAGAAGAGCTAGATCTTTAGAGCTAAAAGGTGCCCATAATGTTTTCTTAAATTATTTTCATATACGGGGAGGTCTTCTAGTTAGAAAGGGTTTAGGAATAATCTCTGCCTACCACCTTCCTCGGCAACCACGTACACCATTACATAGAATACAGGTTAAAATTGCTCAGTGACTGTCACAAGATTCTGTGTCATTCCTGCCTCTTTGCAGTGATTTGTGCTTTATTTCTTTCCACTTTTTTATATACCAAGCCTATTTCACACCAATGTTCCAAAAGGATGGCACACATGTAAAACACAGATACGTTTCATGAGACTCAGGTGTGCACCACCGCATGCCTTGTCACGTACGTGTATGCAAGCTCTTGGAGCTGACTTTAATGTACACAGCAATGCGCACCCACAAATCAGAGGGTAGGATCAAGCCCTGGTTCTTTAAACATGTTGGGAGCCTGAAACAGCACCATACAATAAATGTTTTCTTTATCTTCTCTTTCCTCCTGGCCTTGATGATAACAACAAACTGAGAGCTTGCTAAGTTCAGATGTAGTACATTTTTAAACCCCACATTCCTTACAGTTTTGTTTGAGATTTGAGAGGTTTCTTCTTACCTTAAGATTCCCTTTTGTGGTAAAAGCTCTACCACAGATTGTGCAACCAAATGGCTTTTCACCAGTATGGGTGCGTTCATGTATCTGTAGTGCACTTGCTGAGGAGAAGGTCTTCCCACACGATTGACAGTTGTGTTGCTTGGGAGTCCGACGTGGCGGGGGTGCCAGCATAGGAGTGATGCCAGGACTCATCACTGTCTGTGGTGCAGCAGGAACCTGGATTCCAGCTGGAAGCGAGGGAACCTCACCCAGTGAGATCGGCTTGCTGTGACCATTCACTTCCATTTTGATCATGGTAGGCGCAGTGCTGGTGACCAGGCTAGGAGTACTTTGGCTGGGACCTAGAGTAAAGTTGGGTTCAAATAACTGAGAAGGCAGCTCTTTTAATTTGTGCGTCAGTAAGTGCTGTTTTAAATTACCCATAGTGGAACACCCACGATTGCAGACTGTACAAATAAATGGACGTTCTTTAGTATGGCTGCGGTAGTGAATTTCCAATGCACTCTTACAAGCAAAAGGCTTGCCACAGATATTACAAACAGTACTTTTAAACTTACCACGTTCTCTGTTCAGGAACAGCAGACTAAAAGGAGCCTCCTCTTTGATGACAGGTCTTCCCAGGTTGGTGGATGTCAGATCTAAAGCACCTCCATTTTCAGTAGCAGGTGGTGGACTATCAGGTTTTTCTGTCTTTAATTGTATTTCCTGTGGTTCTCCCTGGTTGCTCAGACCTGGGGACTTTGATCTAAAACTTTCACTATTGCTGTTTACAGGAGACAAAGCTTGTATGGAGGAAGAAGATTCTGACATTGCAGGGCTG